>NC_037339.1:40339868-40644638 GCF_002263795.3 Bos taurus | reverse complement strand
GACTGTTATCAAACAAAATGATCCAAAGAGACTAAGAAACTAAGAGTTTCACCTCAATGAAATAGTGCATCAGGAAAGATTAACCCACCAGCAGAGAGAATGTAAGAAACATGTCTGTCTTGGCCAGGGTTCTAGAGAGGAAATCAAGTCACCTTTTCCCACTTCAAGATTATCATTACTGATCCAGCCCTATTTTGAGTTTGGAGTTTGATTCCTGGTGAACCTGAGATCACAATTTAACGTTGCTGACATATATTTAAAAATATCTACCAAAACCAGAAGAGAAAGAGACACGTGTACCCCAATGTTCATCGCAGCACTGTTTATAATAGCCAAGACATGGAAGCAACCTAGATGTCCATCAGCAGATGAATGGATAAGAAAGCTGTGGTACATATACACAATGGAGTATTACTCAGCCATTAAAAAGAATACATTTGAATCAGTTCTAATGAGGTGGATGAAACTGGAGCCTATTATACAGAGTGAAGTAAGCCAGAAGGAAAAACATAAATACAGTATACTAACGCATATATATGGAATTTAGAAAGATGGTAACAATAACCCGGTGTACGAGACAGCAAAAGAGACACTGATGTATAGAACGGTCTTATGGACTCTGTGGGAGAGGGAGAGGGTGGGAAGATTTGGGAGAATGGCAATGAAACATGTAAAGTATCATGTGGGAAACGAGTTGCCAGTCCAGGTTCGATGCATGATGCTGGATGCTTGGGACTGGTGCACTGGGACGGCCCAGGGGGATGGTATGGGGAGGGAGGAGGGAGGAGGGTTTGGGATGGGGAACACATGTATACCTGTGGCGGATTCACTTTGATATTTGGCAAAACTAATACAATTATGTAAAGTTTAAAAATAAAATAAAATTGGAGAAAAAAGAAAAAAAAAAATAAAAAAATAAAAATATCTACCAAGATGAAAGTAAGAAGTTACCTCAAATTTTCAAGCAGATAATGGGAAAAAAGAACAACATCATTAAATGAGATTAATGTTACAGAGATTAAGTGGCAATTTTATACTTAATTATCATTTTATGCTTCCTATGTGCTAACAGAAATCCAAAGTTGTTGGAGTACTAAGGTAAAGAGATATATTTTTCAGGCTCCATTAAAGCTAGGGGTGGATATAGGATTATTTTGGCCCAAGTTGTTGCTATTTAGTTGCTAAGTCATATCCTACTTTTTATAACCCCGTGAACTGTAGCCTGCCAGGCTCCTGTGTCCATTGGATTTTCTAGAAGCCCTCTTCAAAGAGGGCTTTCTCAACTTCCTTTACTCTTCTACCCTCGTCTTGTTTCATACTTCCTGTCTTTAAATCATAAAACTTAAAGTAATTTTTGGAGCAGGAAGAAGTTCACAATTCTTGCCTACTTTAAAATCTATTACTTCTGCCTTAAAAACATGGACTTACTGCCTTCCTTCCTCGTCTCCTTGCTTTTTCATCTTTTCTTGTGTTTAGCACCATGTGGAAGAGAAGTATACAACAAGCATTGCAAAAGGAGTTTATTTTCCTTATATAACAAGAATCTAGGACTAGGGCAGTGACCCTAAGATACCATCAACACTTCTGCCAATGTCTACTATGGGGTCTACAATTTTTGAAATGTGACTTTTCTCCTCAATTGCAGCAGAGCATCTGTACTCCCATGCATCTCAAAGACTTTCCAGAATATGAGAGAGAAAGGGGAAAAATAAAAGGAAAAGGAAAATGACAGCTAAACCTGTCTCATTTAATCCAAGAATAAACAGCTCTCCTGGGAATCCTGTCTAATATTGTTCCATTTACAACTTGTTGGCCACAAATAATATCAGTTAAGCCACACTTAGATGGGCAACAGCCTGGGAAATCAAGTATTTAGATGGGCACATTACCACACCAAACTGAATTGGATTTCTGTTAGTAGAAAAAAAGGGAGGATGGTGGAGAATGAATTTTGAGTGCACAACCAGCACTGTCTAGTACCCATTCTCCCTTTTATCAAAATTCTGATCTTTGATTTGCTTAGTTATGTGCAACAAATGGAGGTAATTGGAATATTTAATGTTTAGCCCAAATCAGATAAATGGCTGTGATTCTTAAGACAGAAAAAAAAAAGAATTTTGGTCATGAATTTAACATTAATGTATATAGATCATATGTCCAATATTTAAAGGGATTACATTAGAATATATGTGGCATTCAGATTATTATATTTATTTAATATTAAATCAGCATTCTGCCCTAATTTATTAGACGGAAACTAAGATCCATTTATCTAACTTCCCAGCAAAAGCTTTTGAATATTATATTCTTAACCCAAATGTCCTTATTATATTTTCCTCAGGCGTTTAGCGATTTTGTTACATTTAACAGCAGCAATAATTCTTTATTCCATAAAAAATGGAATTTTACAAGCAGGACAAACAGTTCCATAAATTAGGAGAAATACCTGCCTATGCCAAAACAACGCATTTCTTTCTTATTCACCCTTTTGTGATGTATTTATTTTAGAACCACACTCTCATTGTTTTAAATTTACAACAACTTTTTATGGTTTGAAATTCTGGTGAAAAATTGGTTGACACCTAGAATATCAAGACACAAGGAATTTATAAGTAAAAATGCATATTTTAGAAATGAATGTTTTCTTAAAAGATGTATCTCATCCTAAAATAATTCTGAATAGATTTAGTAAGTTAGTAAGATTTTTTTCCCAACACATTTTCAAGGTCTAAGGTGCATGTTTAAACATAAACACATATATAGTTACTTATGTAGTTGAGAATTTTAAGTTGCTTTTTCTAAACAGAATAAATCAGTGGCATAATATATTCTTTTTTTTTTTTCTTTAGGAGAAAATTTGCTAGAATTAATCTAAATCTGCACATGACAATTGCTAAAGGAAATGAATCTATAGAAACAAAACACTGCATTTCAGTTAACTTACTATATCTGATTGCATTCTCACATAAGTGAGGCAACTGATAAATAAGCAACAAAGCCCTACCGTGTAGCACAGGGAACTATACTCAATGTCCTGTGATAAATCATGGAAAAGAATATTAAAAGGAATATAGATACATGTATAACTTAATCACTTTACTGCAGAAATTAACACAACATTATAAACCAACTACCATAAAACATAACATAAAATTGAAATACATAAAAATACAAAAAAGGAAAAAATGAGTGACGCAACTATATTAGAATGGGTAAGTACTTTTTCATATTTTCACATTTGAATTATGCAGTTGATAGTCAGGAATGGAACCCAAGTGCGTTACACAAGCCAGATACTTCAATAAGCCATAGAAATACTGAAAATAACATTTGTAAAATTAAGACTTTCTTTCTTCCTCTTACATAAATACCTATAAAATTCCTTAAAAGTACAAAAATTACTAAACTTCTTCAAAATGTATATGGTTTAAGAACTTCCACTTCAAGATTCTGAAATACTTCTCTTCTGATATTCTGAAGAAAACTCTACACAAAAGCCAATACTAATTTATATTTTCACAGATGTATAATTAATATCTCTGCTCTTGTATAGCTTCTCTGCAAATGGATCAGACTTTACTCATAAATATGTATTAAACAACTACTATATGCCAGGTCCCATGCTTCTTGAAAAAAGTTTGTTAATCCATAAAGTTTAATGTAATTTAAAAAAAAAAAAAAAAGCTAGGTTTGAGGAGAAAAAAGTTAAAATTAAAATTAGTTATACATTTACACTTCATATGAATTTTTAAAAATAAAATGCTTAATGCTTTATTTCTCTTTCAAATTTAGAATAAATACAGAACTAGGACTGCAGAGAATTCTTGGAAAGCCATTCATATATATTGGAGAATCATGAGTTCTCTGAACTTAAAAGTATTTTTAAATGTCTGTGGGAAACTATGCTGGATACTCATACAGACACAAGAATGAAAAAGACACATGCTGTGGCCTCCAACATTTATAATCCAGCAGGCAAAAAAGTAATTATAGTACAAAGCAAAATGAGAAATGGAATGTTTGTTACAGGTACTAGGGAAAAGGAGAAATAGGGAGAGGTAGGGAGGTGGCTGCTCTCTTTGGGACATCAGAAAAGTGCTTTACGTATTTAATCCTCATGACAGACCTGCAGAGGCAGGCATTCTTATTCACATTTTATTGATGAGAAAATGTAAAAAGATGAAATAACCTGCAGAGACTGTATCAATCTGTGTCTCTAAGAGACTTCCTGGAGCAAACTATTCCCTCTGCCTGCCTCCTGTCCCCAATGCCCTACACAAATATTTTCAAGAAGAGTTAGCTCAAAACAAACTTTTGTTGAGTTATGACACTGAGTTTGAGGCTGTTTGCTACTACAGCATATACTATTATGTACTCTCATTTGATCTGGGCAGAGGAAAGAATAAACATAAATATTTAAATGTTGAGAGTGTACGACAGTGAGAAATTTAGTTGACTAGAGAATACCCCTATGAAGGGTGGTAATGTGTGATTAGACTGTAAAAACCAGTTGGCTCTATGTTATAGCAGTTCTTCAATCTCTCAATCCAGGAGGTCTAATTCAGCACTTAATAGGCTCAATAGAATGTGAAGACTAATTGTTAATAAGCAATGCATAGAATAAAAGTGCTTTCTAACCTAAACAATCTATTATCCTATATTTTGAAGATGTTCTCTATATCATGTTATCTATATCTTTCTCTAAAATGATGTTTATAAAAGGGATGCAATGAGATAAGCTGAAAAGAGTCATTTTTGGAATAATATTAAAAATAATGTTAGCTATATTTATTGGTAACTAATAGATGGCAACATGAAAGTTTTAGAAAATTAAATATACTAAATTAGACAATATCTATTCAACTAATAGATGACTTGAAAAAATTCCAAAAGATATTTGCATTAAGATATGGTTGTTTACTCTTAAATCATCTCTAGAGTTAATGATATAATACACACACACACATACACACACACACACACACACACACACACACACACACACAGCCTTTCCATAGCCTGGATCCAGTCAGCAGTAACTGGTTACCATCTGCATGATGATATACAGCAAATATCAGACATCTATCAAATTGCAGCTACACAAGGGGGAGAATACTGGACTAGGAAATGCTGACATCACTGCCAATGAAAACTGAAGATGTGGAACTTGTAAGTAAAACAGAAGGGATTGGTGCTCAATGGGTTATAGCAGTTGCAAATATCAGTGCCAACAGCCAATGTCCAAACAGCAGAAACAAATAGAGATAAGGACATTTTGAAACTCATAGAGGCCAAGAGAGGATACTCAGGAAGTGAAAAGAAAGGTAGCCAGTCCTATACCAAAACCTAACATTCCATGTCTCTGTATTCTGAGATTGTAGACAAAACTGTAATCTGTGAGAACGTTACTAAAATACAAAAAATAAAGTTTTATCCAGGTCTGTGGAAATGCTATATAATTGACCAGAAGAAGACCTTGAAAAGAAGGAATAGCAGAACTAATAAAAATAGAACCTGATGAAATGTCTAATATGCATTTTCCTCAGCCCTAACTCTTCCCATGCATAAATCATTGAGATATACATTAAAGTTCAAGATACTCTATATACTTTTCTAAGCCCTCTATAATAATAAATGATCAAGAAGCATCACTACTGAAATATAGAAAGACTACAAAGGATACAAAGAATTATAAAGAGTAATGCATATTTTTCAATACATTTAATTTTTTGAAATTAGAAAGGTAAGCTCAAATTGATTTTGTTTAAGTTTATTAATTTGTGTGTTTTACAAAACTCAATCATAAGAAAACTTAGGATCAAAAGATACTATGATATTAGGAACAAAAAATATCACTTGCCAAGAACAACAGATCTTTGTTCAAATGTTTTTTTTAATTATTACAGAATTAGCTCTTCTCTTACAGCTTCATAGTATAACTAAGAAGTTTAAAGTTTCAAAGATATCTACAGTAAAGTAATAACTTTAGCTTGATTTAAGATAAATAAAACTGTTTCCTCAGGAGTTTATTCATTGTGTTTTTTAATACCAACCTTATAATATCCAATCAGGCCTATACAGACTAAAATGCTTAAAGTATGGTTTCTCAACCTTAGCACTATTGACATGTTTATTTTCTTTTGTTACACAATAAACAGCAAATTTGGTGAATTAAAATAATACCCATATACTAACACAGTTAAGTAGGTCAGAAGTCCAGTATAGCATAGATGGTTCTCTGCTCTGGCTGAGGATGAGTTCTGACTTGGAGGCTGGAAGTGTGTGTATGTTGGTCACTCAATCATGTCTGACTTTTACTACTATCCCCTACCCCACCCCCATGGACTGCTGCCTGCCAGTCTCCTCTCTCCATGACATTTCCCAAGCAAGAATACTGGTGTGGGTAGCCATTCCCTTCTCCATGGAAACCCCTACCCAGGGATTGAACATGGATCTCCTGTATTGCAGGCAGATTTTTACTATCTGAGCCACCAAGGAAGCTGTTGGAGGCTGGAGGTCTTCTTCAAAGTGCATTCTTGTTTTGGGAAGAGCATAGTTGTTATGGTTGTGGAACTGAAGTCCTTATTTCCTTTCTGGATGTCAGCCAGAACTACTGTAGGCTCCTGAAGGTCACTTGCAGATCCTTGACTGTGGGCCTCAGAATCTCAGCAGCAAAGAACTTCCTCGCATGTGTCAAATCTTTCTCAAACTCAGAAGTTCTCTGATTTCCTCTTCTACGACCATCAGGAGAAAACTCTGCTTTTGAAGGGCTTATATGATTAGCCTACTTGGCTATCTCCCCATCTTAATGTCAACTGTGCCGTTTAACATAATCATGCATAGAATCTTATTAGCAGTTCTGGGATTATACATGGTGTGTACACAGAGAGGGTGATAAATCTTCAGGGACATTTTAGAATCCTCCCTACCATTTAATGAGATAATTCTTTGCTGTGGGTTCTGTTCCGTGTAATATGAGTTAATTTAGCAGGATCCCTGTCCTTTACCCACTAGACCACCCAAACCCTTGGCCCCATACTAGTGCATGACCTGTTAGGAACTGAGTTGCACAGCACGAAGTGAGTGGTAGGCAAGTAAGCAAAGCTTCATCTGTATCTACAGCCACTCTTCATTACTTGCATTACTTCCTGAGCTTCATCTCTTGTCAGATTAGCCACAGCACTAGGTTCTCATAGGATCAGGAACCCTACTGTGAACCACATGAGAAAGGGGTCTAGCTTGTGTACACCTTGCAAGAATCTAATGCCTGTTGATGGAGCTGAGGTGGTGATGCTAGCACTGGGGAATGGTTGCAAATATGAATTACCATTAACAAAGTAAATGTAATGCACTTAAATTATCTTGAAACCACCCCCACCCCCAGTCCTTGGAAAAATTGTCTTCTATGAAACTAGTCATGGTGTCAAAAAGATTGGGCACTGATGCACTAGATGACAGTTACATTCTCCACCCCAAGTTTTCACACTCAAAAATGTCCCCCAAGTTTGCCAAATGTCCCCCAGGGTGAGGATGAGAGGCAAAATTGCTCTGAGATAAGAATCACAGGTTAAAACTCTCTTCCGTTATCATGAAATGCAGTGTAAAAATAAAAATATGCATACTCCTATTTTAAGTCCCATAAAATATGGATTTTATTAACTTACTGTAACTTTATTAACTTGCTGTTGGTTTTTAAATACATAATAGCATACATCATTACAATGACTATTTTACAATAGAACGATAGTATTGATTTATTTTTGCTACTTGAACAGCAACCATGATAAACACTAGTTTTAAAAAATTAGGCAACTAGAAGGAAGAGTAGTGGGAAATTCAAAGAATTTAGACTTAAAATTGAGATAATTCTTTAATAGAAGTCAAAGCTGGATCTATATTGGCCTTCAAGTCCTAATTTTCCTTCAATTTGTTATGAATTTGCCACCTTTGGAATTTTCTCTACTCTCTTAAAATTTACTGATATTCAACATGGAGCGTTTTCAAGGTTTTTAGTTTCACAGTTTTACATCTAGCTCTATAAAATGGAAGTGTCTTTTATTAGTTCTAAAAAGTATCTTTTGTGAGTTTCTGGGGACAAACTCTTCAAATATTCTCAGATTGCTAAAATTTCTCATGTCCATGCTCTCATAATATTTTTGAATTTATGGATTTTCACAGCATTCCTTCTTGACTTTTATTTTCTCCAGGTTTATGAATTCTTTTTTTTTTTTTTCAAAATCTCTGCTTATATAGAAGCATCTTTCTGTTCCATAATTCATGTGGCCTCAAGATTTTGTAATGAGGGTAGAGTCTGCTTTTTTGAAGCCTTGCTATCAATAGTGTGGAGAGAAGGGGCTGTGGGCTGATGCTGCCAAAGCATACACCTAACTAGTTGTTTAAGTTTGGACTACTTAAAGTCAAGTCCTCTTTGCTGTTACTCTAATCTATAGATTATTTCACTTACTTTTTTGGATTGTTAAAAAATTAAAGATGTAATATATGCAAGGTCCCAAAATAGTGCTTAGCTCCTAGAAGTCACAAGTAAATTTAACTATTTGTTTAAGAAATATATGTTGAAAACTCATCTATGGTAAATGCATTTAGCAGTTGAAAACACACACAAAACAGATGCCTTGGTCCTCATATGCCTTTTATGCTCATATGAAGATGATACACAAAGGGAGGAAGATATTAACTGTGATGTTCTTGCCCTACTGGCTGGAAAATTAAGATTTTGGAAACTATCACACAGACCTAGGTACTGATGACAGTTCCCAATTTTGTCTTTTCAACCCTTAATGGGAGCCACTAGTAAAGAAGTAGATTACTAATGTATGCTATGACTATGATTATCCTCTGTGGGTAACTTTGCAAAATACAGACATCTAAACATCCCAAGATATTCTGATTCATTATGTTTCCAATGAGGCATAATAAGGTTGACCCCTGGAAAACATGGGACTTAGGGACACTGACCCTCCTCATGGAAAATGTACATATAATGTGTAGCCTGTTCTTCATATAATGGATTCCTGCACATCCCAGGTTCCCTCCATATTTGCAGTTCTATATTTGTGGATTCAACCAACAGAAGATCGTGTCACAATATACTACTTACTATTAGAAAACAAAAACCCACATAGTCATGGACCCGAACAGTTCAAACTTTTGTTGTTCAAGAATCAGCTATAACATCTGAAATTTCAAAGAATGTCAAGGTGAGTTTGATGTATAATTCAAGTCTGGAGGTTATGGCCTTGTGGACCATGATTTATGGTTACTTATTTTATCATCCACTAACCAACTGGGGATCATTGCCTTAACTTATTGTGTTGTTATGGACTTTTCTCAATGTGGTAATTTCCTGCTTGAAGTGTTTCAGGACTGGGTATATCAGTATTTTATGGAAGCACACAATAATGTTGTCTGTTTTGTGTTCGACATTCCTCACCAAAAATTCTCAACTTCTTGGCAAATCTTCTAGGCAAAGCTCACAAGTAACTATTTTATCCTGGAGTATGACTGATTAATAGAGAATCAAATGAAAAATGAAATAACTTTGGGTTTTCCTGGTGGCTCAGTGCTAAAGAATCTGTCTGCCAATCAGGAGATGCAGATTTGAGCTCTTGTTTGGGAAGATCCCCTGGAGAAGGAAAGGACAACCCACTCCAATATTCTTGTCTGGAAAATCCCTTGACAGAGCAGCCTGATAGGCTACAGTTCTTGGAGACACTAGGAGCTGGACATGACTTAGCAACTAAACAAGAAAAGCAACAACGATTCTTTATGTAAAGGCTAATGACATAAAGACACAAAGCTGGTTATTCGATGTGGTGAGATCTGACACCTTGGGTGACTAGGCATATAAAAAAAAAATGATGCAAGTTTTTCATATCTACTACACGTCACTATGCACTATCTAGTGTGAAGTTCATATGCTTTTCCTCCCTTCATTTATATGATCTTGTTTGATCATCTTTAGATTTTTATATTTATATGTTATTTCATTCTTTAAAAACTAAGTGACATCTATAAATCTGGCAGGCTTACTAATCACTTTAGAAATCTCATTAAAGGAGTAAGTAAATATGATCTCTTAAGAATATTTTTTGAAATCCTTGCTTTCACAGCTTTCTACCTCTCTATTTCTGATCCAGGGTCATTGGCATTAATTCAATTGTTTATTCATTATCTCTTGTTTAGTTGATTTCCCTTTTCACTTTTCAAATTTGTTTAATGTTGTTAGTTTAATTTTTCCATTTTTAAGAAAAAAGTAAAAAAACAACAAAAAAAGATACCTGCAATTATTAACCAAAGTGATCTCCACTTATAGTAGTTTTCCTATCTTTTCCTCAATATATACAATTCCATAAATGTCCCATAATCTTATGTTTTACTGCATTGTACTAAGCAGAAATAAGTATGCAAATAGGACTAACTGGGCTATAATTCATAAAATTATCCCAGATGTCCCTCTCAGGAATGAAATCAATTGATATTCTTAAAGGAACTACTTGTTAATCACACAATACCACATTTTCATAATTTTATCCTCATCTTTTATTCTCCATATTTTTTCTTGGTAATTGCCTATTTAATTGTCTGTAATATTTCTTTTAAAATGCTGTGTTTCAAGTGTTTTACCACACAATGGTTGATGACCATGGGCATCTTCCTACTCCAGCTTACACAATTTCCTCCAAATTTATTGGCTAATAGTATCCCCAGAATAAACCATGGCCCTAACTGTGTATTTAGGAATGTATGCCATTGAGCTTTATGATGACCATTGCAAATGGACTTCCAGAACTGAATTTTATTTGCTTGACAAGAAAAACAAAAGTCACAATTCTTTCACTTCTGGTGTCCTGGAGCAATTAATATCCATTGCAAATGCAATTTGCCTTTTTCTATTATTGCTATTTCATACTAATTTTGAAATTCACCATTTCTTCCAGGGAACAGGAATCAGGCTCAATAGTTGAGTAAGAACTGGAAGTGATTTGAGCTCTTGCCTGGCAAATCCCATGAACGGAGGAGCCTGGTAGGCTGCAGTCCATGGAGTTGCTAGGAGTTGGACACGACTGAGAGACTTCACTTTCACTTTTCACTTTCATGCTTTGGAAAAGGAAATGGCAACCCACTCCAGTGTTCTTGCCTGGAGAATCCCAGGGACAGCGGAGCCTGGTGGGCTGCAGTCTATGGGGTCACACAGAGTCGGACACGACTGAAGCGACTTAGCAGCAGCAGCAGAAGCAGAATAGATTTATGTGAAGTCCTCATTATAATGGTGAACAAAGTTTGGAATTCTGGAAAGTTTAGAATTCTGAGGTTGGTAAACTTTGTATTTCTTTTAAAGGATGTTTGCATGTGACAATTTGAAAAGACATTAAAAATCATTTATTCTCACAAAGGTTATTCAAGGCACGTATAGTTTAGAATTTTCCCCTTTAAATATACCAAACTATCTGCTGTATTTTCTAAGATGATAATAAATCACTTCCAAATATATATATATTTGAACTGAAATGTTTCACATTTAAAGAAAGCTTAAAGGCAAGTAAAATTTTGATATCTGATATTACCTAGTTTTATATGCTAACATACCAACTGATACATATACATATATATAATATTTAAAATGTAAATATTAGTAAAGGATTCTTAGTTTCTCATACAGAGATTTTCTCCCAACATCCAGGGATATTATATTTACTTTTACAGTTAAAAATCAAGACTCATAAAATTAAACCAACTAATACAGAAGTTAATACTGGTAAAATTAAAATAATTTATAGGAATGAGGATCACAGAGGTTTGGTGGAAAAGTCACTAATCAAAGATAAAATATTTGCTGAGTTCTGTCATTAAGCAAAACATAGCAAGGGCTCCAACATATTTTTAATCTACTTGCTTATACAATCTCATCACAGAATACAGAATACCATATTTGAATAGAATACATAATGGAAACAAATTGAGAAAGAACAAAGAGATCATTAAAAAATGAGAACAATGACACAAAATCCATTTAAATACCTGCATTCAAAAATGTGAGGTTTTCCTTTGTTGTGTTTTGGTTTATGGAGCTGATTTCATTTAGCAAAGTTTTCCAAATATTTGCTATATATCTTAGGCACAGTTTAAGAGTTTCAAGCATTTTAATGGAATAACTACAGGAAATGGAAAATTTAGTGAGAAATTAACATTTGAAGAACTATTAATATAATTGAGTTGATTGCTATAGATTTGGAAAAGTCTGTCTTAGAAAAATAGCCTGGACTTTGAAATAAGAATAAAATAATTTTTAAGTCCTGTTCTGCCACTAATAAACAATATGAATTTGTCATGGCATTTAACCTCTCTAAATAAAAGTGTTTATCTGTAAAGTGAAGATATAAGTTTGAAAATGCATGAAAAGGCTTACATGAGGCATTTGTAAAATAGTGAAGTGTCTTGCAGAGTAAGCACTCAAAAAGTATTTGCCATCGTGCTCAATGATGAATCATTTTTCCTAAAGTGAAGGGAGTGGGAAAGCAGGTTAGAATGGCTTTAATGCTAATATACTATTGGAACTTTACTTCAGAGGATGGATTTTATATGATGCCTGGGATTAATAACATTAATTTGTTCTAAAATTATATTTGTCTCTTAGCCAATGATCCTTATTTTTTTTTTTAAAAAAAGGGCAGTACAGCATAAAAGAAAATAAAAACTACATCCATTTAAAATTTTTAGTTAGATAATAGAGATCAACATAGGATAACCAAGAGCAGTTTATTCAAGATACAAAGAGTGACTTTGAATTAATTACTTCAACATATCTAAATCCTATCACCTTTGAATCACAGATGCTTTCAAATAAACCAATGCTGACTTGATAAACACTACCATGAGCAGTATGAAAATGCAAAAAGACAGGACATTGAGAGATGAACTCCTGAGGTCGATAGTTGCCCATATTCTACTGGAGAACAGTGGAGGAATAACTCCAGAAAAATGAAGAGATGGAGCCAAAGCAAGAACAATACCCCAATTGTGGATGTGACTGGTGATGGAAGTCAAGTCTGATGCTGGAAAGAGCAATATTCCATAGGAACCTGGAATGTTAGGTCCATGAATCAAGGCAAATTCGAAGTGGTCAAACAGGAGATGGCAAGAGTGAACATCAACATTTTAGGAATCAGCGAACTAAAATGGACTAGAATGGGTAAATTTAACTCAGATGACCATTATACCTACTACTGTGGGCAAGAATCCCTTCGAAGAAATAGAGTAGCCATTATAATCAACAAAAGAGTCAGAAAGGCAGTATTTGTACGCAGTCTTAAACACAACATAATGATCTCTGTTCATTTCCAAGTAAACCATTCAATATCACAGAATAATAAGATTGATTATATTCTTTGCAGCCAAAGATGGAGAAGTTCTATACTGTCAGCAAAAACAAGACCGGGAGCTGACTGTGGCTCAGATCATGAACTCCTATTGCCAAATTCATATTTAAACTGAAGAAAGTAGGGAAAACCACTAGGCCACTCAGATCTAACCTAAATCAAATCTCTTACAATTATACAGTGGAAGTGACACATAGATTCAAGTGATTAGATCTAATAGACAGAGTGCCTGAAGAACTATGAATGGAGGTTCATGACACTGCACAGGAGGAAGGGATAAAAACCATCCCCAAGAATGCTAAGTCGCTTCAGTCGTGTCCGACTCTGTGTGACCCCATAGACGGCAGCCCACCAGGCTCCCCCGTCCCTGGGATTCTCCAGGCAAGAATACTGGAGTGGGTTGCCATTTCCTTCTCCGATGCATGAAAGAGAAAAGTGAAAGTGAAGTCGCTCAGTCGTGTCCGACTCTTAGCAACCCCATGGACTGCAGCCTACCAGGCTCCTCTGTCCATGGATTTTCCAGGCAAGAGTACTGGAGTGGGGTACCATTGCTTTCTCCGATCCCCAAGAAAAAGAAATGCAAAAAAGCAAAATGGCTGTTTGAGGAGGCCTTACAAATAGCTATGAAAAGAAGAGAAATGAAAGGCAAAGGAGAAAAGGAAAGACATACCCTTCTGAATGCAGATTTCCAAAGAATAGCAAGGAGAGATAAGAAAGCCTTCCTCAGTGATCAGTACAAAGAAATTGAGGAAAATAATAGAATGGGAAAGACTAGAGATCTCTTCAAGAAAATCAGAGATAACATGCAAAGATGGGCTCAATAAAGGACAGAAATGGTATGGACCTAACAGAAGCACAAGATACTAAGAAGAGGTGGCTCAAATACACAGAAAAACTAGACAAAAGAGATCTTCATGACCCAGATAATAATGATGGCATGGTCACTCACCTAGAGCCAAACATACTGAGATGTGACGTCAAGTGTGCTTTAGGAAGCGTCACTATGAACAAAGCTAGTGGAGGTGATGGGATTCCAGTTGAGCTTTTTCAAATCCTAAAATGATGCTGTGAAAGTGCTGCACTCAATATGCCAGCAAATTCGGAAAACTCAACAATGGCCACAGGACTGGAAAAGGTCAGTTTTCATTCCAATCCCAAAGAAAGGCAATGCCAAAGAATGCTCAAATTAATGCACTATTGCTCTCATCTCACATGCTAGCAAAGTAATGCTCAAAATTCTCCAAGCCAGGTTTCAAAAGTACGTTAACCGTAACTTCCAGATATTCAAGCTGAATTTAGAAAAGGCAGAGGAACCAGAGATCAAATTGATAACATCTGTTGGATCACTGAAAAAGCAAGAGAGTTCCAGAAAAACATTTATTCCTGCTTTATTGACTATGCCAAAGCCTTTGACTCTGTGGATCACAACAAACAATGGAAAATTCTTCAAGTGATGGAAATACCAGACCACCTGACCTGTGTCCTGAGAAATCTGTATGCAGGTCAAGAAACAACAGTTAAAAATGAATATGGAACAGGAGACTGTTTCCAAATCGGGAAAGGAGTATGTCAAGTCTGTGTATTGTCACCCTGTTTATTTAACCTATCTGCAGAGTACATCATGAGAAGTGCTGGACTGGATGAAGCACAAGCTGGAATCAAGATTTCCAGGACAAATATCAATAACCTCAGATATGCAGATGACACGACCCTTAGGGCAGAAAGTGAAGAAGAACTAAAGAGTCTCTTGATGAAAGTGAAAGAGGAGAGTAAAAAAGTTGCCTTAAAGCTCAACATTCAGAAAACTAAGATCATGGCCTCTGGTCCCATCACTTCATGGCAAATAGATGGGGAAACAGTGGAAACAGTGAGAGACTATGTTTTTGAGCTTCAAAATCACTGCAGATGGTGACTGCAGCCATGAAATGAAAAGATGCTTACTCCTTGGAAGAAAAGTTATGACCAAACTAGACAGCATAATAAAAAGCAGAGACATTACTTTGCCAACAAAGGTCCATCTAGTCAAGGCTATGTTTTTTCCAGTAGTTATGTATGACTGTGAGAGTTGGACTGTAAGGAAAGCTGAATGCTGGAAAATTGATGCTTTGAATTGTCGTGTTGGAGAAGACTCTCGAGAGTCCCTTGGACAGCAAGTATATGCAACCAATCCATCCTAAAGGAAATCAGTCCTGAATGTTCATTGGAAGGACAGATGCTGAAGCTGAAACTCCAGTACTTTGGCCACCTGAAGTGAAGAACTGACTCATTTGAAAAGACCCTGATGTTGGGAAAGATTGAAGGCGGGAGGAGAAGGGGATGACAGAGGATGAGATGGTTGGATGGCATCACTGTGTCAATGGACATGAGTTTGAATAAACTCTGGGGGTTGGTGATGGACAGGGAGGCCTAGCGTGCTGTAGTCCATGGGGTCACAAAGAGTCGGACACGACTGAGTGACTGAACTGAACTGAACTGAGTTGATAAATCTGCTAGGGATCAGAACAACTTTAACCATTTTTTAACAGCTTTCTTGAAAGTATCCCTTGATATACCTAATGAGTTGCCAGGAAGAAATTGCTGAGGTTGAAAATAGGGAAATATGATCAATTTCTAGGTTGAAAACAGAAAAGTAAGTGACTGCAGCCCTGCCCCTTTGAAGACCTCCTATTCTATCAATGCTCTTATCATGCTGAGACCTTGTCATTTCACCCTTTTCTGTAGCAGCATGGAGAGAAACATTTATAATAAAACAGTGGTTGTCATTGTTGTTTTTTTCAGAGAGGTTAAAAATGGGTGAAACTTTTTAGGGGTCTAAAGGGTAAAATTCTCCAGGCAATAATACTGGAGTGGGCAGCCTTTTCCTTCTCCAGGGGATCTTCCTGACCCATGGATCAAACCCAGAACTCCTGCATTGCAGGAGAATTCTTTACTAGCTGGGCCACAAGGGAAGCCCAAAGGATTAAAAAAAAAAAATTGTATTAAGTAATGACTAGATCCATTTTCTAGTGTTTAGTAAGTATTGAAGTTTGCTGTGGGAATATTTGAGAGTGCTTACATTTTTTACAAAATAATTTATGAAACATGTAATTATATAGAGCCTATCAGGTGCCCAGGAAATACAAAGCATTCAAAGGAAAAGAATGCAACACACTCTCCTCACCTCAGAAATATTAGTTTATTTGGGTCAAAAGAAATGCATGTTCCATATCAGGAAATAAGTATAGGGGGCACTGAATGAAACAGATACCACAGAATGAAAAGAGCAGATGACTGAAGAAATTGGTGGGGGTTAGTGTTACATCAAAAGTAAATATTAAGGCTATAGATATTCTGGATGAAGAGGTGCCCTACATTAAAGAAATGAAGAAAGGGAAAATGACCTTGGGGTGAGGGGCCGTAGAGAAGAAAGCTGAGGATATGAGATAAATAGCTCTGATGGAGTTGAACTTTGAATTAACACCTAAAATGTACATTCTTAAATAAGAAAAGACTGAGATACTTTTTTTAAGTTTGTTTATTTTTGGCAGGACAGAAATGAAAAGGACAAAGTAGTTTCTTGGTCATGTAGTTGTGGGTAGTAGTCGCTCACATAGCAAAAAAGTGTTTATTCTCTGGGCTTCCATGCAGCTGCCTGGAGCTGGCACTGGAGCCAGGCAGAGCTTGATCACATGAAACCAGCATAGACTTTTAAATGATAATTTTGCTGGATCTCACATCTAAGACCCCACAGACTTTGAGGGCTTAGCTCTCAAATCCAAGCTTTTGGAACCCAATTTTTGTTTCTCTCAAATTAATGCCTTTGAGATGAATATTAAAGCATATTTTGAAATTTAAAAGATAAGCATTGTCTTTCTAAGTTATCTGAACTTTTCCTTTCCCAGAGGCATGAAAGGTGAAAAATCTGAATTTCCCAGAATAATCAGGTTAATGTGTGTATATAGATACATATATGCATATAAAGCAATATATGTTTATTACATTTATATCGTAAAAAATTACACTTCTTATTGTTTTCTGAAGCAGACATTTTTCATTACTACTACTTTGTAAGACTGTTTTTTCAGTAAAACAATTTGGGAAACATTGTTTCTACTATTAAATGATAATAACTATTACCATATGAAATGTTATCTGAAATCCTGAACTATACATATTTTAAATAGATTATTTTAAAACTAGTTGACCATGAAACCTATTTCTTGAGATCTATATTTTATCTTTGCTTAAGAGCTGAGTAAATACTTACGGGAAATATTGCTAGGTGGAATATAGAAATCATATGAAACAGAAATCAGTTTTTTAAGTGAGATTTTTCATCTCTCCCATCATCTACCTCAACCTAACAGCTGTGAGAAGTCAGAAAAACTTACTGACTTCTTACTCATCTTGCATTCTTAACTTGTGACATGTTATATAAGTTTTGCTTGCATGTGTCCTCAATCATGTCTGACTTTTTGTGACCCTCTGGACTGTAGCCACCAGGTTCTTCTGTCCATGGGATTCTCAAGGCAAGAATACTGGAGTGGGTTGCTGCTCTCCTCCATGTATATAAGCTATAGCTGGGCTACATGTTTGTTTTGTTCAAATTTTCTTCAAAACTTGGATACATTTCTGGTAAAAAAAAAAAAACTATCAATATTCTTCTATAAAATATTGTTCACGTTTGAGATTTGATTTTTATTATTATTGTCAAGTTAGAGTAGATTTGTATAAAGGATAGTTAAGTAAAATATGCTTAAAGCCTGTAACTAACTAATTAATTAATAAATATTTATTAGGATTTTTGGTTGAGTAAAGATGCTTATGGCATCCAGCCCCATCACTTCATGGGAAATAGATGGGGAAACAGTGGAAACAGTGTCAGACTTTATTTTGGGGGGCTCCAAAATCACTGTAGATCGTGACTGCAGCCATGAAATTAAAAGACGCTTACTCCTTGGAAGGAAAGTTATGACCAACCTAGACAGCATATTCAAGAGCAAAGACATTACTTTGCCAACAAAGGTCCGTTTAGTCAAGGCTATGGTTTTTCCTGTGGTCATGTATGGATGTGAGAGTTGGACTGTGAAGAAGGCTGAGCGCTGAAGAATTGATGCTTTTGAACTGTGGTGTTGGAGAAGACTCTTGAGAGTCCCTTGGACTGCAAGGAGATCCAACCAGTCCATTCTGAAGGAGATCCACCCTGGGATTTCTTTGGAAGGAATGATGCTAAAGCTGAAACTCCAGTACTTTGGCCACCTCATGCGAAGAGTTGACTCATTGGCAAAGACTCTGATGCTGGGAGGGATTGGGGGCAGGAGGAGAAGGGGACGGCAGAGGATGAGATGGCTGGATGGCATCACTGACTCGATGGACGTGGGTCTGGGTGAACTCCGGGAGTTTGTGATGGAGGGAGGCCTGGCGTGCTGCGATTCATGGGATCGCGAAGAGTCGGACATGACTGAGTGACTGAACTGACTGAACTGAACTGAAAGACGCTTATAGCTAAGATATGAAACTAAGAATTGAAAAGGAACACTTGACAGATTTGATTAAATTTAGATTTAAACTGGTTCTTTAAAAAGATACCATAATTGAGGCTGATAGGCAAACAAGAGACAAAAATAGTTGCATTTTTCTGACAGTTTTACTTCTCAAAATGCATTATAATCTACTATATTTATGGAAGAAAAATATAAATTTCTTAGAAAACAGTGACATGAAGAAGTATCTAACAAAAAGTACAAAATACAGTATATCAAAATGTCTTTTCAGTTCAGTCACTCAGTCATGTCTGATTCTTTGTGACCCCATGGACTGAAGTATGCCAGACTTCCCTGTGTATCACCGACTCCTGGAGCTTGCTCAAACTCATGTCCATCGAGTTGGTGATGCCATCCAACCATCTCATCCTCTGTTGTCCGCTTCTCCTCCTGCCTTCAATCTTCCTCAGCATCAGGGTCTTTTTCAATGAGTCAGTTCTTCACATCAGGTGGCCAAATTATTGGAGCTCCAGCTTCAGCATTATTCCTTCCCATGAATATTAAGGACTCATTTCTTTTAGGATTTACTGGATTGATCTCCTTGCAGTCCAAGGGACTCTCAAGAGTCTTCTCCAACAACACAGTTCAAAAGCATCAATTCTTTGGCGATCAGCTTTCTTTATAGTCCAACTCTCACATCCATACATGACTACTGGAAAAACCATAGCTTTGACTAGATGGACCTTTGTCAACAAAGTAATATCTCTGCCTTTTAATATGCTGTCTAGGTTGGTCACAGCTTTTCTTCCAAGGAGCAAGCATCTTTTAATTTCATGGCTGCAGGCAACATCTGCAGTGATTTTGGAACCCCCAAAAATAAAGTCTGTCATCGTTTCCCCATCTATTTGTCATGAGGTGATGGGACCAGATGCCATGATCTTAGTTTTCTGAATGTTGAGCTTTAAGCCAACTTTTCCACTCTCCTCTTTGACTTTCATCAAGATGCTCTTCAATTCCTCTTCCCTTTCTGCCATAAGGGTGGTGTCATCTGCATATCTGAGATTATTGATATTTCTCCTGGAAGTCTTGATTCCAGCCTGTGCTTCATCCAGCCTGGCATTTGACATGATGTACTCTGCATATAAGTTAAATAAGCAGGGTGACAGTATACAGCCTTGATGTACTTCTTTCCCAATTTGGAACCAGTCCATTGTTCTATGTCTGGTTCCAACTGTTGCTTCTGGACCTGCATACAGATTTCTCAGAAGGCAGGTAGGGTGGTCTGGTATTCCCATCTCTTTAAGAATGTTCCACAGTTTGTTGTAGTCCATGTAGTTAAAGTCTTTGCCATAATGAATAAAGCAGAAATAGACTCTTTTAGGGAATTCTTTTTTTTTGTCTATGATCCAACGGATGTAGGCAATTTGATCTTTGGTTCCTCTGCCTCTTCTAAATTCAGTTTAAACATCTGGAAGATCTCAGCTCACGTACTGTTGAAGGCTGCTTTGGAGAATTTTGAGTATTATTTTGCTAGCATGTGAGATGAGTGCCATTGTGCAATAGTTTGAACGTTCTTTGGTACTGCCTTTCTTTGAGATTGGAATGAAAACTAACCTTTTCCAGACCTGTGACCTCTACTGAGTTTTCAAATTCGCTGGCATATTGAGTGAAGCACTTTCACAGCATCATCTTTTACAATTTGAAATAGCTCAACTGGAATTCCATCACCTCCACTAGCTTTGTTCATAGTGATACTTCCAAAGCCCACTTGACTTCACATTTCAGGATGTCTGACTCTAAGTGAATGATCACACCACCATGGTTATCTGGCTCATTAAGATATTTTTTGTATAATTCTGTGTATTCTTGCCACCTTTTCTCAACATTTTCTGCTTCTGTTAGGTCCCTACCATTTCTGTCCTTTATTGCACCCAATATTGCATGAAATGTTCCCTTGATATCTCTAGTTTTCTTGAACAGATCTCTAGTCTTTCTTATTCTATTGTTTTCCTCTATTTCTTTGCATTCATTGATCACTGAGGAAGCCTTTTTTATCTCTCCTTTTGTTTCTTTGGAACTCTGCATTCAGATGGGTAAATCTTTCCTTTACTCTTTTGCCTTTAGCTTCTCTTCTCAGCTCTTTGCAAGGCCTCCTCAGACAACCATTTTGCCATTTTGCCTCACACACTTTGAGTGTTTAAATGATCCCTGCGGAGGCATGGGTCATCAGTGGCCTGCCACTGGGACAGGGTCTGTGGCTGCAGCAGACCTGGGTCACGCAGTGTTACCCACCATAGAGCTGAACAGATGACCCACAAACTGCAGAACAATTATACTAAAGAAATTCTCGAGCTATTAAGAAAGTTCTAGGACCCACAATGGATTTTCCAACTTGGGGAACCAGCAAAAGGACTGAGAACCCTCAGGGAATTTGACTCTGGAGGCCAGTGGGATTTGATTACAGAACTTCCACAGGACTGGGGAAGCAGACTCTTGGAGGGCACAAAAAATACCCCATGGACCCCAGGAACCAGGAAAAAGGAGCAGTGTCCTCACAAGAGACTGAGTTGGACTTGCCTGTGAGTGTCCTAAAATCTCCAGTGGACAGTTTGGCCTCAGGTCAAACAGGGAGGTAACACAGCCCACCCATCAACAGAAAATTGGATTAAAGATTTACTGAGCATGGACCTGCCCGTCAGAACAAGACCCAGTTTCCCGCACAGTCAGTCTCTCACATCAGGAAGCTTACATTAGCCCCTTATCCTTTTTCATTAGAGGGCAGAAAGAATGAAAACCACAGTCACAGAAAACTAACCAGACTGATCACATGGACCACAACCTTGTCTAACTCAATGAAACTATACATGTTTAGAAGTCACTGATCCAGTAGTGTTCAAATAAATGAAAGTTAAAAATAACATTATCCTACCAGATTGATTAAAAAAAATTAAAAGATTGACCACATTCAATGTTGGAAAGAATTTGAGTATATATTCTTGGTGTATATTTAAGCTGATATCTATCAGGAAGGTTATAGTTTGGAAATAGTTATCAACATCATGTGCATTTCCTTTGCCCCAACAATCTCATTTTTATATATTTATCTATAGAGATACAAAACAATTGAAGACACATGTATTGTGATGGCCAATATACCTTAGTATTTTAGAAAAATTAAGCATATGGGAATGATTAAATTTCTAGAATGTCCCCACCAATATTGATAAAGTTGATCTTTGAGTATTCACACACAAAGATGTTTTTTGAAATAGACATAAATATGTAAGATATACTTATCTGGGTGTACTAATGTGGTGGGAGTGAGGATGAGGACAATGGAGGTTTCAGAGGGCCTTGAGGTGACATACAACTGTCTACTGGCAGCTGAAGTGGGGTAATACGAAAAAGACAACTTGAGAGGAATCATCCACCCTTTATATCATACTGTTTTTTTAAAGATCTCCTTTTGCCCTCAGGAGTTTGTATAACTTTATAACTTAAAAAGTTACTGCAACTCTGAAAAACATTTCACATATGAATGCCATATTTTGTTGGATAAAAAGAGTATTAAAAGTAAAATAAATTTAAAGTGGAATTGATCACTAATGTGAATAGACCACAACGTTTTTATGGAACTAAATAAAATAGTTTAGCTACTAACCTGGTCTCGTTAAAATGTTTACAATGAATTTTCGTAAGTTACATCGGGGAATACTATTTGTCAGCCATTGAAAGCATTGTGTAAGGAGCAACCCCACGTCCAAGGAAGGAGTGGTGGCTGCGCAGGCGCAGGAGGGCCGAGAGGAGCTACTCCACGTTCAAGGTCAGGAGGGGTGGCTGTGAGGAGATACCCCTCGTCCAAGGTAAGGAGCAGCGGCTGTGCCTTGCTGGAGCAGCTGTGAAGAGATACCCCACGTCCAAGGTAAGAGAAACCCAAGTACGATGGTAGGAGTTGCAAGAGGCATCAGAGAGCAGACACACAAAATATAATCACAGAAAACTAGTCAATCTAATCACACGGACCACAGCCTTGTCTAACTCAGTGAAACTAAGCCATGCCATGTGGGGCCACCCAAGACAGGCGGGTCATGGTGGAGAGGTCTGACAGAATGTGGTCCACTGGAGAAGGGAATGGCAAACCACTTCAGTATTCTTGCCTTGAGAATCCCATGAACAGTATGAAAAGGCAAAGTGATAGGATACTGAAAGAGGAACTCCCCAGGTGGGTAGGTGCCCAATATGCTACTGCAGATCAGTGGAGAAATAACTCCAGAAAGAATGAAGGGATGGAGCCAAAACAAAAACAACACCCAGCTGTGGATGTGACTGGTGATGGAAGTCAAGTCCCATGCTGTAAAGAGCAATATTGCATAGGAACCTGGAATGTTAGGTCCATGAATCAAGGCGAATTGGAAGTCGTCAAACAGGAGTTGGCAAGACTGAACGTCAACATTCTAGGAATCAGAGAACTGAAATGGACTGGAATAGGTGAATTTAACTCCAATGACCATTATATCTACTACTGTGGGCAGGAATCCCTTAGAAGAAATGGAGTAGCCATCATGGTCAACAAAAGAGTCCGAAATGCAGTACTTGGATACAACCTCAAAAACGACAGAATGATCTCTGTTTGTTTCCAAGGCAAACCATTCAATATCACAGTAATCCAAGTCTATGCCCCAACCAGTAATGCTGAAGCACCTGAAGCTGAATGGTTCTATGAAGACCCTACAAGACCTTTTAGAACTAACACCCAAAAAAGATGTCCTTTTCATTATAGGGGACTGGAATGCAAAAGGAGGAAGTCAAGAAACACCTGGGGTAATAGGCAAATTTGGCCTTGGAATACAGAATGAAGCAGGGCAAAGTCTAATAGAGTTTTGTCAAGAGAACGCACTGGTCATAGCAAACACCCTCTTCCAACAACACAAGAGAAGACTCTACACAAGGACATCACCAGAAGGTCAACACCAAAATCAGATTGATTATATTCTTTGTAGCCAAAGATGGAGAAGCTCTATACAGTCAGCAAAAACAAGACCAGGAGCTGACTGTGACTCAGATCATGAACTCCTTATTGCCAAATTCAGACTTAAATTGAAGAAAGTAGGGAAAACCAGTAGTCCATTCAGGTATGACCTAAATCAAATTCCTTATGATTATATAGTGGAAGTGAGAAATAGATTTAAGGGACTAGATCTGATAGAGTGCCTGAGGAACTATGGTCGGAAGTTCGCAACATTGTACAGGAGACAGGGATCAAGACCATCCCCATGGAAAAGAAATGCAAAAAAAGCAAAATGGCTGTCTGGGAAGGCCTTACAAATAGCTGTGAAAAGAAGAGAAGCGAAAAGCAAAGGAGAAAAGGAAAGATATAAGCATGTGAATGCAGAGTTCTAAAGAATAGCAAGAAGAGATAAGAAAGCCTTCCTCAGCGATCAATGCAAAGAAATAGAGGAAAACAACAGAATGGGAAATACTAGAGATCTCTTCAAAAAAATTAGAAATAGCAAGGCAACAGTTCATTCAAAGATGTGCACAATAAAGGACAGAAATGGTATGGACCTAACAGAAGCAGAAGATATTAAAAAGAGGTGGCAAGAATACACAGAAGAACTGTACAAAAAAGAGCTTCACGACCAAGATAATCACGATGGTGTGATCACTCACCTAGAGCCAGACATCCTTGAATGTGAAATCAAGTGGGCCTTAGAAAGCATCACTATGAACAAAGCTAGGAGAGGTGATGGAATTCCAGTTGAGCTATTTCAAATCTTGAAGATGATGCTGTGAAAGTGCTGCACTTAATAAGTCAGCAAATTTGGAAAACTCAGCAGTGGCCACAGGACTGGAAAAGGTCAGTTTTCATTCCAATCACAAAGAAAGGCAATGCCAAAGAATGCTGAAACTACTGCACAATTGCACTCATCTCACATGCTAGTAAAGTAATGCTCAAAATTCTCCAAGCCTGGCTTCAGCAATACGTGAACTGTGAACTTCTAGATGTTCAAGCTGGTTTTAGAAAAGGCAGAGGAACCACAGATCAAATTGCCAACATCCGCTGTATCAGGGAAAAAGGAAGAGAGTTTCAGAAAAACATCAATTTCTGCTTTATTGACTATGCCAAAGCCTTTGACTGTGTGGATCACAATAAACTGTGGAAAATTCTGAAAAAGATGGAAATACCAGACCACTTGACCTGCCTCTTGAGAAACCTATATGCAGGTCAGGAAGCAACAGTTAGAACTGGACATGGAACAACAGACTGGTTCCAAATAGGAAAAGGAGTACGTCAAGGCTGTATATTGTCACCCTGCTTATTTAACTTATATGCAGAGTACATCCTGAGAAACACTGGACTGGAAGAAGCACAAGCTGGAATCAAGATTGCCGGGAGAAATATCAATAACCTCAGATATGCAGATGACACCACCCTTATGGCAGAAAGTGAAGAGGAACTAAAAAGCCCCTTGATGAAAGTGAAAGAGGAGAGTGAAAAAGTTGGGTTAAAGCTCAACATTCAGAAAACTAAGATCATGGCATCTGGTCCCATCACTTCATGGCAAATAGATGGGGAAATAGTGGGACTCCCAAATTACTGCAGATGGGAATTGCAGCCATGAAATTAAAAGAGGCTTACTCCTTGGAAGGAAAATTATGACCAACCTAGACAGCATATTAAAAAGCAGAGACATTACTTTGCCAACAAAGGTTCGTCTAGTCAAGGCTATGGTTTTTCCAGTGGTCATGTATGGATGTGAGAATTGGACTGTGAAGACAGCTGAGCGCCAAAGAATTGACGCTTTTGAACTGTGTTGTTGGAGAAGACTCTTGAGAGTCCCTTGGATGGCAAGGAGATCCAACCAGTCCATTCTAAAGGAGATCAGTCCTGGGTGTTCTTTTGGAAGGAATGATGCTAAAGCTGAAACTCCATTACTTTGTCCACCTCATGTGAAGAGTTGACTCATTGGTAAAGACTCTGATGCTGGGAGGTATTGGGGGTAGGAGGAGAAAGGGATGACAGAGAATGAGATGGCTGGATGGCATCACCAACTCTATGGACAGAAGTTTGGGTGAACTCGGGACTTGGTGATGGACAGGGAGGCCTGGTGTGCTGCGATTCATGGGGTCGCAAAGAGTCGGACACGACTGAGAGACTGAACTGAACTGAACTGAACTGATAGCATTGTATTAGAAGCTTGAATTTAAATAGATTATATAAATTTCAGATACAAAGTGGTAAATGAAGTCAGTGTACCCTAACAGATTATCACAACTGCAAACAGCAAGTATAATTCATACTGATAACAGATTTTCCTGTTTCTTAAATATCCTTCCTTTATAACAACTGTTACTAAAGTATAGTTGTTTTTCAATGTTGTATTAGTTTCTACTACACGGCAAAGTGAATCAGCTATACATATGCATATCCCTTCTTTTTTGGATTTCCTTCCCATTTAGGTCACACCAGAGCACTGAGTAGAGTTCCCTCTACTATAGAGCAGGTTCTCATTAATTAAAATATGAAATAAATGAAAATACTTTTGAAACAAAATCAATAAAATGGCCACATTTGGAAAACCGCAATATCCACAAATGTAATTAAGTACTGTGTGGATGTGATCTTTTTTAAAGAATAAATTATTTGAGATGGCAATACATCTATGAATCTCATAAAATATGAAGTCTTAATAATAAAGTATATTTAAAGAAAAATTACATATTTTTTCTTGCAGATGTAATTTCTTGCATTCTTTTTCCAAGCTTTAAAAAAGATTATTAGAAAAAAATAAACTCTTTACTTGCTGCCTGACTGAGACCTCATAAAATGTTAACAGAAGGCTAGAAATTTGTTTCACCTCACTCAGGAAGCTGAGTGCGGTTACAGAGATAATTCTGTGTGGCAAGAGAAATGCACGGTGTGCAGCCACCTCATGCAAAGAGTTGACTCATTGGA
Organism: Bos taurus; assembly: GCF_002263795.3. Taxonomy (NCBI): domain Eukaryota; kingdom Metazoa; phylum Chordata; class Mammalia; order Artiodactyla; family Bovidae; genus Bos; species Bos taurus. Next base: position 40,617,822 of record NC_037339.1, on the reverse strand, counting down.
AAAGACTCTGATGCTGGGAGGGATTGGGGGCAGGAGGAGAAGGGGACAACAGAGAATGAGATGGCTGGGTGGCATCACGGACTCGATGGACATGAGCCTGAGTGAACTCCGGGAGTTGGTGATGGACAGGGAGGCCTGGTGTGCTGCAATTCATGGGATCGCAAAGAGTCAGACACAACTGAGCGACTGAACTGAACCGAATGTTCTATGAATTGAGATCTATTCCCAAAAAGGGATGGGGACAAAAGAGAGCCTGACACATCAGAACAACTGCCCAGCAGGCTGGATTCTGCACAGGCGTGGGAACTGAGGAGTCCTGAAGGGAAAATCAGGAGGACAGTAGAAGGGCTGGTCCGCATGCTGGATTCAGTGAAGGAGGGAGGAGAGAGCCCCAGAGAGTTCATTCTCAGGCCTCCTCCTGTCATTGAGTATTCCTGGTACATTCTCGGGTAGGTTGCTGGCCTCACCTATTGGTGAACTGGGCTCCCATCTACTCCAAGTAGTGCTACTGATTGAAGATACGTGGGCTGCCTGTAGCAACTCAGGGCTGAGGTAGGAAAGAACCCACCTCTACCCTTCATGGGGAACACAAAGCTCTCGCTGGTCTGGGGAAATCTGTTTCTTTGGTTTGCTTTTTGGTCCTGTGTTTTTTTTTTTTTTTCTTCTCTCTGTTTTTTTTCTGTGTTTTCCCCTGTATGAGCAGCGATTGAAAGTGAAAGTCGCGCAGTTGTGTTGACTCTTTGAGACCCCATGGCCTATACAGTCCATGGAATTCTCCTGTCCAGAATACTGGAGTGGATAGCAGTTCCCTTCTCCATGGAATCTTCCCAACCCAGGGATCAAATCCAGGTCTCCTGTATTGCAGGCGAATTCTCTACCAGCTGAACCACCTGGGAAGCTCAAGAATAGTGGAGTGGGTAGCCTATCCCTTCTCTAGCGGATCTTCCCCACCCAGGAATCAAACCAGGGTATCCTGCATTGCAGGCGGATTCTTCACCAACTGAGCTATCAGGGAAGTGATTATGTACAGGCTTTTCAAGACAGTGCAGAAGCCATGGCAACTATGACAGCAGAACAGAGATTCCTTTTCTCCCGGCTCTTCCTCAAATGGCTTTGCAAAAATAGTAGAAACCCTAGCCACCTAGCCGTGAATTCATTTCTTCAATTACAAGTAGCCTTCTTTCTTTTAATGTTAAATATCTGCTGAATGATGAAGTGGAGAAAACTGTCTTTATACTCAAGATGCTGCAACTAAGGACTATTTTTTTTCTGCCAAACAACAAGCTGGATATCATTTTTCCTTATCCTTGGGGAAACGGAGACACAATAGCTTCTGGGAGTGAGCATGTCCAGGAGTTAGCACTTTAGGGATAAAGAACTTTTAAAAAAGAAGGTAAAATATGTTAACAATTATCATTAACATTTTTATATTGGTTACATGGTAAACTACATTTTAGATGTATGGGGCTGAATGAAATATGTTATTAATTTTACCTTATTTTTCTTATTTTTTAAAACTAACCATTATAATATTTAAAATTATGTGTGTGATCCAAATCATATTCAGTGAACAACACCATTTTACATCTAACTCCAAGATAAAAATACAGGTCGCAGAGAATCAAGTCAATGATACCAAGAAGAAGCAATTAAGCAAATAAGATTGTGAAATAGTCCACTGTACAACTACCCTAAAGTCAACAAAAATAAATTGTCATAAAATGAGAACTGTTTCAAACTGAGACTAAAGAGATGTAACAATAAGGGCAATGTAACCATAAATTTCATCAAGAGCCTCTTGATGAAAGTGAAAGAGGAGAGTGAAAAAGTTGTCTTAAAGCTCAACATTCAGAAAACTAAGATCATGGCATCTGGTCCCATCACTTCATGGCAAATAGATGGGGAAACAGTAGAAACAGTGGCAGACTTTTTATTTTTCTGGGCTGCAAAATCACTGCAGATGGTGACTGCAGCCATGAAATTAAAAGAGGCTTACTGCTTGGAAGGAAAGTTATGACCAACCTAGACAGCATATTAAAAAGCAGAGACATTACTTTACCAACAAAGGTCCGTCTAGTCAAGGCTATGGTTTTTCCAGTAGTCATGTATGAATGTGAGAGTTGGACTGTGAAGAAAGCTGAGCGCCGAAGAATTGATGCTTTTGAACTGTGGTGTTGGAGAAGACTCTTGAGAGTCCCTTGGACTGCAAGGAGATCCAACCATCCTAAAGGAAATCAGTCCTGGGTGTTCATTGGAAGGACTGATGCTGAAGCTGAAACTCCAATACTTTGGCCACCTAATGCGAAGAGCTGACTCATTTGAAAAGACCCTGATGCTGGGAAAGATTGAGGGCAGGAGGAGAAGGGGACAACAGAGGATGAGATGGTTGGATGGCATCACCAACTCGATGGACATGAGTTTGGGTAGACTCCAGGAGTTGGGGATGAACAGCAAGGCCTGGCTTGCTGCAGTTCATTGGGTCGCAAAGAGTCGGACATGACTGAGCAACTGAACTGAACTGAACGAAACCATAAATTAGATTGCATTGTATTTAGAAGAGCCATTTGTGAATGGCTATAAACTTTCTGAGAATGAGAAGAAGAAATTGAATAATAAACTAGATATTAAATGATGTTATGGAATTATTACTACTTTCTTAAGTGTGATAATGATACTGAGATTATGGAGGAGACTGTCCTCATTCTTAGGAAATGCATTCTGAATAATTTTGCAATGACAGGTCTGTATCTTACTTTCAGATGGTTGAGCAAATGTGAGAAGAGATCAAGGAAATCCGAGATGATACTAAAAATTGCTGAATCGAGATAGAGGATTGTACTATTTTTCTACACATAACATTTTTCTTATTAAAAGGCAAGGGTCCAAAGCTTCAAGTAGAGAAAGGTGGCCAACATTTCCACATTTTCTGTTACTCTGTGGTATACTATTTCTTCCATATGTATTTCTTAATTTGATTAGAAAATAAAATATGTAAATGTGTAATGTCAAATAATATAAAAATATCAAAGTCTCCACTACAAAATAAGTGATTATTCTTATGTGCATTGATATTGATTCAGTTCCTTCCTTTCCCACCAGAGATCATTTCCAACTGAAACAGCAGATGTGAAATGGTAATAGTTATGCCAGTCAGCATTCCATAACTGTCGTTAACCCTGTAATTTTTTCTCACATAAATGTAAAACAATAATAGAATGAAATTGTATTGGACTCTATCAGGGATATTCATTGTAATTAAAACATCAAATTATGAAAAGAAAAATTACTTTTATACTCACTTGTCATAGATTTTCCCTTCAACTAGGCATCTGGACAGCTTTATAGCAGCTTTGCAGAACTACATTTTAATGCTATGTATCTGTCTTGTTTGACTTGATTTGAAATTTACACTCCTCTTTGTCTTCCTAATAACAGAATTAATAATCTCTAGCAGTTTAAGTGCAGATGTAACATAAAGATTATACCGAAATAGAATCCTAGTCATCTCAAAAAAATTGTAAATAAACCTCACATGATTACAAATGATACAAAGTAGACTGTTTGGCAAATTTCATTAGTAACCAATCTGGAATTCAAGAGCATATAAAAATAAATTTCAGTAAGCACCATTTGTATAATATTAGCGATATGCATATATTTGATTGTCACAACTTTAGAATGGATATTTTTCTCTTTTTTTCACCAATTTTTGACAATGGAAACTTTGTGTTAAGGCACTATTATTTCTATTTAAATAGGCAACACAGCAAGGTATCTCTCTTTTTATACCTTTTTAGGTCCTGAGAACCCCACAGAGTCTCAGCCACCACTGATTAACTCTTCAAAAAATAGACCTTAAAAATCAGCACAATGTGTACATTAATGAACCAGGACTGAAAATTGTTCATGTTGAAACTAACACAAAAGAGGAAAGAAAGGAGGAAATAACAAGAATAGCACAGGCAATTTTATCACTTTTCTGAAAGAAACATTTGTTGTAATGTGTATACATTATATACAAACGTCACTGTATTGCTGGGTTTTCTAGCTATTGACTCTAATATAGTTTTACAAGGACAGGACTAGAATTATGATATTATAATTAGCTTATTAAATATCAAAAGTACATTACTATCTTGCAAAAACATTATAATTAATAATTATATCATTCAAATAATATTTTGACAATGTATTAGTATTTAGACTTGAAATCATAGCAAAAATGGTTTTTTCCACAAAGTTAATTTCATGAAAGATAGAAAATAACTTACTAGGTTTATTAAATTTAGAAAATAAAAATTATAGCATAAATCATACATTTAACGCTTTTAGACAGTTTTAATATGCATTTCAGAAAAAGTCCTCTAGATGGCGCTGTTTATCAGTTAGAAATTATTTTAACTGATTCTTGAGTGAGTTAAATAGTATAAAATTCATTTTTCTAGTACTCAATTTTTCTTCAGCATATTTGTTTCTCTCTGAATGAATATTTAACCTAATTCGGCAAGTTTTTGGTAACTTACAAGGTTATCATTGCAGTTTATTGTGCAAATTTCCAGGAACAATTAAGTTGACCTAAAAACCTGAGAATAAAAATGTGTGATCAGTATCCTTTGAAGGAATTAAAATAAGTTATTGAGACTATCATAACCAGGATGAAAGAAATCTTAACAACTAACCAGATGAATTACATTAGTCTTTTTTTTTTTTTTTAACTTGTACATAATTGCATATTTGAATGGATTTATCCATGTTTTAGGGCTTCTCTGGTGGCTCAGATGGTGAAGAATCTGCCTGTGATTCAGGAGACCAGGTTCGATCCCTGGGTCGGGAAGATCCGCCTGAGAAGGGGCAGGCTTGGATTTGACCCCTGGGTCAGGAAGATACCCTGGAGGAGGAAACTGAAGCCCACTCCAGTATTCTTGCCTAGAGAATCCCATGGACAGAGGATCCTGGCCGGCTACAGTCACAAAGAGCCGGACATGACCGAGCGATTAAGCACATCTATGTTTTGTTGGAACTTACAGTTTTATAACCAAGGGAGGTCTTCCTCTTCTATTTGAAGTAACTGCACTTTTAATTTTTTAACTTGATGAACAGCCCAAACAAGTCACAAACATCACAGAAACTAAGGCAATCTTATTTTGTCAGAGAATTTGAGAGTGGATAGATTTTTTTTAAATTATGAATTGATAGACATAATGACTTAAAATAATAAAATTAACTTTTATACTGGATATATTACACATTAATATAAAACCAATAAAAATGCCTCATATATACATTTAAGAATCTTACATTTTCTAAAAACAAGGATGGACAGAAATGGTCACACTTAGACTCAATAGTTGGTTTACAGATTTTCCATGCCTTCTACAAAAATAGAAAATTTGTCACAAATAGTTGGAAGAGAGATTTGTTTTATCCAGATTTCAATTAGTATTCCAGAGACAAAATTTATAACATATTTTGTCCATTTTCCTAAAGGTTATCAAATTAACTCCAGTAATATTTTAACTCTTGATTTGGCTATTAAGATATATAATTAAATATAAATTTGCTGAAATTAATTGTAATATATAAAAATGCAAATACTACACGTCTGAAGAAATGTTCCCCAACTTTGGCGCTACTGCCAGGTTCAGTCAGATAATTATTTGGAATATGTGTGTGTGCATATGTGTGTGTGTGTATGTGTGTGCTTCGCAGGTAGGTTAGTAGTAAAGAATCCACCTGCCAATGCAGGAGATGTGGGTTTGACCCCTGGGTTAGGAAGATACCCTGAAGGAGGAAATTGAAGCCCACTCCTGTATTCTTGCCTAGGAAATTCCATGGACAGAAGAGCCTAGCAGGATAACGTCCATAGGGTCACAAAGAGTTAGACTCCACTGAACATACATGCCACACCATGCCATCATCATGTGTGTGGGGTGGGGGGCAAGTGAAGGAGGGGCATTTTTATGCATTGTAGACATTTAGCATCATCCCTGGCCTCTACCTCAACAAGGTCTCCTAAGAGATAAATTCAAGTTGAAAACCACTAATACAAACATCTGATTTTTTACTCTTTCAATTCTCCCTTACAATTATAACATGTAAATCATGTTATCATAGTTCATATTTTAGTCCTTCAAAGGATACTTTAATCAAGAATAGAGTCAAGCAAAACCACCAAGTCGCTGTGCTTAGTTTCTTGTATTAATTAAGACTCTTGGTTGTAAGTCAGGAAAATCCTCTGGAGAAGGCACTGGCTACCCACTTCAGTATGCTTGCCTGGAAAATTCCATGGATAGAGGAGCCTGGAGGACTATAGTTCATGGGGTCTCAAAGAGTCGGACACAACTGAGTAGCTAACACTTTCACTACTTTCAATAGATATTATTAAAGCTAATAGCTTGTAAGGAGTTCTCCATCTCTGGTTTCTTCTGTGCATCTTCATTTTTCTTATTCTCTTCCTCAACCTTCCTTTGGGTCCATGAAATGAAAATTACTGCTTCTAGTTACTCCTGAATATACATCACTTCCTGTTCAGAAAGTGATTAGATTGATCTTGCAGTGTTTCTTTTGTAAATCTAGGTTCTTTGATAAAAGGGTTCATTTGTCTCTCTTGAACGAAGTATCTTCATAAACCATAATCAAGTGTTGGCAGAATGGAAAGACAATTTCTGGCAGGTTGGCACCCCACTCCAGTACTCTTGCCTGGAGAATCCCATGGACGGAGGAGCCTGGTGGGCTACAGTCCATGGGGTCGCTGAGAGTCAGACGTGACTGAGCTACTTCACTTTCACTTTTCACTTTCATGCATCGAAGAAGGAAATGGCAACCTACTCCAGTATTCTTGCCTGGAGAATCCCAGGGACAGAGGAGCCTGTTGGGCTGCCGTCTATGGGGTCGCACAGAGTCGGACATGACTGAGAGACTGAACTGAACTGAACTGAACTCCTGCAGCAGCAGGAGGAGCCCACACCTTGTGACTATAGTTGCTTTGCTTTTCATGTCGATGGGATATAGGGAGATACATTTCAAAAAAGCAGAAATCGTTTGTGAGCTTAGGAGTCCACACATGTATTCCATCACCTCCTTGTTGGCACCTCCTGTGCTCCTCTGTGGCCTGCTACCCTCATATTGCTCAGTAAATGCCCTGAGTCCTCCTTCTCTGTTGCATGCAGCCTGCCTTTCCCCAAAGGGGGCCAGTCTCCAAACAGACTTCTTCCTCAGTCCTAGTGAGTTTAAAGTAAAACCAAAGTTTAGCTCAAGATACCTAATCTCAGAGGGGAAGAAAACAAGCTAAATCAAATTAATACATGAGTGATGTGTAAATTTCTTGATCCTCTGAGCATTACTTGTGTTGAAAGTTTGCTTGGTAATAGAATCAATCCCTGTATGTTACAGTGATAGACATAGGCCTTGTTCCAATGCTCTTTTTGTTTTGTTTATTCCTCTGAGGCATGACACTTTGTCTCTAGGATGCCTTTTAAGTCCTTGCTGCTTAAAAAGTAGTCCACTGATCAACAGCATTAGGATGCTCTCAGAACATGATAGAAAGGCAGGACCTCAGTGTCCACCACAGATCCAATATATCAGAATGCATTTTAATTTAGCAACATTTCTAGGTCATTTGTATTTATGTTAAAGGTTAAGAAACACAGAGCAGGTTAATTAATTGTTATTTAACTCATGAGTAGAGAATGCAACTTTAGTATAAGACCAGGCTTACGATAGTAAATTCAGTAAACATTCTGGAACAATATGAAGATTAGACACAATTGGATGTATATCTATGTATATCAACAAGAAACTGCTATTGAGCATTAGAACTATTGATTAATGTAACAAGCAAAAACTTTAAAGTCTGAAATATAAAGGAAAGAGATTGTGATGAGAATTAGCAAAGTAGAAAGGACTAACAGTATAGTGTGCCTCACTGCAAACAAACAGTAAGAGCCCTTGGCTGAATTATGCTTGAAATATAGTTATTTGAATATTTATGTGCTGAGTATATAGGAGAGTTTTAAACTATATTAGCTATGTTTTTAACATATATTTAAAATAGTATGTTTTTAAGTTAGATGTTTGATGGATTAAAGAATAGATTTATACCACAAAATTTGTCCCTTATGTGTTTTATAATCTTTCATGTAATTCTCACCTTTCACATTTTTCTATTAATTGTGGTGCTTACCCAAAGTGTTACCTGGTCTTTAGGATATACTTATCTGTTGTAATATGCCAAAAAGCCAGGGGAGTTCCTTAGTGAGGGGCAAATATTACTAGAAGATACTTACTCTTTCATTTCATTACTGTTTCAGCATAACTGTTAAAGACACTTTTATTGGTATAATCGTTACCTCTAGAAACTAAACAGTTAACTTGCAATTAGGCTTTAGATATACTGATCTTGCACTCAAACGTGTATGTAATTCACTTTCTAAAATTAACACACTGCATAAATACTTTTGTGACTTGAAAGATTTCTAATCATTTTGAAATTGTAAGGGGTACTTACTGCATTTTGTTATATTTTGCAAGTTACATGTTTACAAGGAAAGTTTTCCTAATTAGGCTTTCTTGTAATCTCTACAGCTAATGTTTCTTGTAGTATGCTATTTTAAAAAATGAATATCTCTTATGATGACCCCATACCATAAAGCCAAGAAGTTTCTTTGAGGCTCTTTCAATCCTTTCTGAAAATTTCACCAATCTGTTTGAGGCTGACATACTGTTGATTCATAGGCATAGGATTGAAAAGATGACGTACTTTTTAGGATTTTTAAAAGGATTGTATTAGTGTGTACTGTGGAATAAGATCTTTTTTTAAGAAAAAAGTTTATTTTAAAGAATTATGTATACACACACACACAATTTTTGTAAACAGAATGATATTGACTCAAACCCCAAACAAAGCTTGTATCAGTTATCTAGCAAAGGCTGAGCAGGCCCTAAATTCATTACTTGGGTGTTATCAGTGATATAGAGGCTGCTGGAGTCAATGGAATATGCATAGTCTCCCTGACTCATCCTAATTCAATTAGAAGGGGACTGTCCATTGAATTTGTTTCCTGTGAGGAGTCTATATGAGAAAAATGAGGCTTATTCATTCTGCCATATATTAGTTAGTCTATTTATGTGCATATCAAGTAACAAATTTGGCTCCCAGATTATTATGTGAGCTTATTAAAACACACACACACACACACAGGAAAAATAGGCATAAAAGAAATATATGCATAAAGAAATTGGGGGAGGGGAACAAGGAATGAAAATGACTACAATGCTGTTGTTTCAAGTAATATAAATTCATATTTTTGACAACATATTCTTACAATAAGAAGTAGGACTACTGAAAGAAATGTTTTAAAATCTGTACTATATTTATTTTAAATTGAAAAAGATCTAATATCTATGAAAAATAATTTCCCAATTATCTTTGGGCAAATATAGTTGTGTTGGAAACATGTCCTTATCTCAACATTTTTCTATTTCTATTTTAAGTGCAAATAGAGGTGTTTTCAAATAATGTGCATGCTATGTTTGAACATTTATCATTTATATAAATATGAATTGATCAAACTTGATATTCTAATTGAACTGTTCTTAGCTACAAAAATAAATATTATACATACACAAGAAATAGAAAGTTTTGTATATGTCACTTAAAATTGCATGACTTTAAAATGATCAAAGTATTTAAAATTAAGCATATATTAATTTTCTTTTTACTATCTTTAAATCATTTTTTCATACTTCCTGAGTGATTACTTGAGTCATTTCTGGGATGGGGAAAACATTTGTTATGAGATCTATGTTTACATGAAGTCTTAAACAACCAATAATGAAATCTGAAAGTTCAATATTTTCTTTATTTACACAGTAATCATGATAAAATAGTGGCACTGGAAATGTCAGTTTATAGTGTAGTAACTGTTAGAGCTACAAACTTGACATCTATAATCATTGTCAGTCATAAAAATATAGCAAATTGGGATAAATTTAGTTCAGTCATTCAAACAGTGAAGCTTTTTGTCACCTGCTTTCCTTTGCCATTGAATACCTTGGTCTGCTCCTGCTGCTGCTAAGTCGCTTCAGTTGTGTCTGACTCCCACCAGGCTCCCCCATCCCTGGGATTCTCCAGGCAAGAACACTGGAGTGGGTTGCCATTTCCTTCTCCGATGCATGAAAGTGAAGTCGCTCAGTCGTGTCCGACTCTTAGTGACCTCACGGACTGCAGCCTATCAGGCTCCTCCGTACATGGGATTTTCCAGACAAGAGTACTGGAGTGGGGTGCCATTGCCTTCTCCGACCTTGGCCTAGGTTTTCCTTAAAAAAGAAGAAGAAGAAAAAAAAAGAAAGAAAGATGTTCAAAGAAAAGAGCTAATACTGAAGCAAAAGAATGATTCAAGGAGCTTACTACACTTGCCAGTTTGCACAACCTTAAAAGGTGCTAATTGTCTTTTTGTGGTGTTAAAATTCTGCATTGTCATTTTCTAAACAGTGATAACACAAATAATCCTCAGCATTCTTTTTGCATAATTCCAACCTTCTCCTCTCCTAGAAATACAGAATAATAGTCTAGCCTCTTCTGTGAGACAGGGACAATAAAACCTGCTGTGACAGAAGAGCTCCTGTGATTGATTGATTAATGTCGGTTAATCATAATAAGACATCTGGATTAAAGGAACTTTTGAAGTACAGGGCACAAAAGAATTTTATTTTATTTTTAACCTTGATTGGAATATAGAACTAGTATATTACAGTTGAAAATTTTAGTCTTTAAATCCTTGAGGAGGTCATTTGATCATTTCAAATACCACAGTCTATGTAATTTATAGAAAATGTAACTTAAAAAAACTTTTATGATCTCTGTATGAAATGTAATTTTAAAATGCTGAATGGTAACTAGAAAATCGTCTTTGAAAATCCAATTAACAAACTGAACTGATTAATAATTTGTTATTAAATGGAAATTATTGTTTAAATATATAAACAACATTAAATTCTTAGAACATAAAATAATTTTACTAATTTGATATCTCTGTCTGTATAAATGTGTAATAGCATGTTAGTCTTCACTTAACTGGCCAAAGGTGACTTAGCTTTGCAAGTATTCCATGACCTATATAACCAGCAAAGAACACTAAGGCAATTTTACTACAGCCTGGATGGCATAATTCTTACATTATTAACCAGGTACAACACAGGTGAGAACATGATAATTCCTTGCTGCAGAAAACATGAATTGACAAAGATGGTATAAGGGATAATTGAAGAGATCTAATTGGAAATCTAACATATATATTTGAAGATGTATATTAGAAGTCATATAATTGAGAATCTAACATTTTACTAAATTCAGGAAAGAGAAAGGTGATTAAAATGCAGCAAAAAACCAAAAAACAAAACACCTCAATAAATGTTCCCCTACAAAAACTAAAATTAGTGAATACTATCATTTCACTAATTCATAATTATGCAGATACATCTTTTTTTAAAAAAATTAAGAGAGTTGGATTGTGAAGAACTCTCAATATGCAAACTTTTTATATCATGGTTTTGGCAGAAGACTCAAGTTATGATAGCAGAGGGTTAGGAAAATGACCCTTTATATCAATTAATTTTCTTCCAGGAATATTAATAAGACCTCTAATAATATTTCTGATTCTGGAGTTCAGCATTTGGACTATAATAGTAAAAGTGAAAGTGAAGTTGCTCAGTCAAGTCCAACTCTTTGCAATCGGTGGACTGTAGCCCACCAAGCTCCTCCATCCATGGGATTCTCCAGGCAAGAATACTGGAGTGGGTTGCCATTTCCTTCTCCTTCTACAATAGGGCAAACAATAAGCTTCAACTATTCTAGCTCTCAGAAGTAAAACTACTACAATAAAAGAATCCAAGAAATTTAGACCTGTGGGATAAACACCCATAAGATGGAATAAGTCAGTAGCCTTATCTCTATATTAAACTCAATTTCCTTTTAAAAGATCTACATGTATTTCATTTGGGGGGTATACCCTGTGCTTTCTGTTAAGTAAAGTCTCCTGGTCATAAGTTTTATCATGTGATGATTTCTTTTCTCTTCCTTAACCTTCATCTGTATTCATGCTAAGATTTCATTTATGAGCATAGGGTAATAATGGGTCCTGACTACAAGTAAAGCTACCCCTCAGCAAATAGAAACATTTCCACTTTGTGAATATGTTTAATAATTATGGCTAAGCTATGTGTTGTGATTTTGAAATGACTACAGTATGATTGGAATAAGAATGTGAGATAACTAATGTTTCATAAATGGACTGGAAAGTGGCCGTGCTGCAGTGTTTATTGTAAATGTAGCAGATTGATGGTTCATTTATTATTTTAAACTAGTTCAGAGCATAAAATATGTGACAATTGGAACAAAGCACTAGCTATAATTGTTGATACCATGAATGGCAAAATGATCACTCACTATGGTAAAATAAAAGAATATTCCTTTAATTCACTGGTGTTATTGTATGAGGTAATATTTTCCTTTTGACTTTTTAGATACTTGAGCAAACCTTTTTCCTAATCATTCAAAATACTGCTAGAGTTGTTTAGCCATTTTAAAACAGTATCAACCTATGGTCTGCTAGATTCATGTTTATATTTCATATAGATGGAGTTGATGTGTTTTACAGGGGCCTCTGAGGCCCTGCACTTTTACTGTGAATATTCCATCTGAGGAAAAGTTTGAATAAAAAACAAATTTTCATAGATGTGAGGAAATTGCAGTGTCAAAATTAGTTGGTCAAATAATGGAATTATTTACACAATATCTAAGTTTGGTAGGTTTGCTTAGTGATTTTTTTTTCTTTTTTACTTTCAAGTACCTAAAAATAAGTGTCCATATTTTAAAAGGAAAGCCATTTTATTCAAAAACAAAAGGTGTTCCCTAACACGCCATCACAGTGCAGAACTACGTGAAAAAGCCTCAAGCCATCTTTAGCCCAGTACAGAATAGGGAACACGGAGGTTTAAAATAAATGCCCTTTCCTCCCTGTTAGATAGTACAAGTTATTCAATCATGCATTAAGGCCTTCTCAAACAACCTTTACAGGTCATGCAAAAATATATATATATATTTTGTTCGAAGTGAACTGTTATTAATGCCTCAAACTTTACTGAGGTATCTGGCGTCGTAGGTACAAATATTCGTGGTTTACCGATTTTAAACGTTCAGTCAAATACGGACAGTGCTTTCGGGGCCAATATTTAAAGAATAAGGCTAATTCTTTTCGAGAGTCCCTCTATCCCGCTTTTACATGAAAATAAGAAATGCATCAGGATACTCGACGACGGGAACAGGAGTCAGAAAAACCAAGTGCACAGGGAAAGACAAGTATTAGTGTACACGTCAAGTTGGAATCAGCAGACAGTGTAGGGGAGAGAAACGTTCCACAGCTTGGGGAGCAGCTAGACCGGACTCCTTCCAGCGTTTCGCGACCAAAGTTTGCAGCTAGGTGAGCTGAAGCGGCTTTTGCCACGGCCGCGCGTCCGGGAGAGCTCGGGTTCACAGGTTCTGGGCGCGGCGGGAGCAGAAGTACAAGCACAGCCTGGATCGGCTGCCGCGGCCCGTTCATGCGCCTCACGGCAGGCTGGCCTCAGGCTGTCTAGGGGATCCCAGAGGCTGTCATTTTCCCTTTCTCCTGGCAGCTTCCGTCACCCTACACGAAGGGAGTGCTCAAATTAATTTTCTTTCCTGTTTTGATTGAGATTCGAATATCCTCTGTCCCGACCTTTCCAAGTCGCCCTCTCTGCCCTTCTGGCCAACGTTCCTGCCAGGAAAAGCCTTTAGTTGCGGCACCGTGAGTGTAGTCCTTCTAACGCGCTCCGGGGGTGTGCTGGCCGGTGCTCCGCCTCGGAGCCCGGAAGAACTCTTTCCCATCAGGGCATTCTGGTCCCCCCATTTAGCAAAGAGAACTGTGGAATGTGCGCCCGCAGCTGAGCCGCCTCCGGCATCCCCCAACCGCCCGCTGCGGTGCCCGAGGCTCTCGGATCTGCGCTCGCACGCCCCGCCTGCCTCCGGTGCCGCCCCTATTCGGGCGACCGCCGGGACTCGGCCTCTGGCTGCCCAGACCAGCCGCCGGCCCGCAGTGCTCTTGAGAGCCGCGTCCGCTCGGGCCTCGGGAGCGCCGCCACTTCCCTCCCGGGCCAGACCCTGCTGGGCATGCTCAGTGCGCCTCCTGGAACCCGGCTCTCGCGCAGCCAGGATCGTGTCTCCGGGTTTTCGCGGCTGCCGAGGGGGCACTGGGGAAGGGAGGCTGGGAGACAGTCAGCGCCCTGTTCCTCTCCCGGCTGCGGCCGCCCGCACCGCAAGATTCGGGCCAATCAGGGTCCGGAGGCGGGGCTTCGGCCGTCACGCCCTCCCTCTGGGCTTATTGAGAGTTATATCAAGAAATTCAGTTCAGAGAGGGAGAAGGAGAGAGGGGCAGAGGCAAAGAGAGAGAGGGAGAGCGTGCCAGACAGGAAGGAGCGCCCTAGAGTCTCAGAAGCACGCAAGAGATAACCAATTAGGAATTTTTCGGGCAACTGTCACCCCGGAGAGCACCCAGAGACTCACCACCACCCCAACTCTGACGTTTCCTACAAGAAGTTAGAGACTTAAGCAGTACTGACATCGAAGGGAAATGGTATACTTGATGCTGTGGAAAATACCCCTGAGCTGAAGAAGTGCAAGTGGATGTAGTGTGTGTGCTAAATACCAGGAGATCTCAGACCCCGTGGGTAATAGAGACGAAATGTGGAGAGAATGACTAACGACAAATCTGTGAATTTGTTCTCTGGAGTTGCTAATTTGCCAGCCCGAAGCAACACATTTTACAAGGAGAAAACGTTTTGCTGCTTCTGATTTCTCCCCAAACTGGTGCTACCAAATGCATGGCTTTCTATGTGTTGGAACAGCTCATTCCTAACTGCAGCATACCGGGAAAGGGGAAAGGTTGAGGCAACTAACGTAAGTGTAAAGTTTCGCATGCACAATTGTAAATTTTGTGTTTAGATATGTCCTCGGTGTAGACGAGTGATGTTTATAACTGGGTAGACGGTTGGGGCAGAGCTCACCTACTAGGCTGTATCTGCATCCCTACCTGCATCACTCTGCCGGAACTAATCGCAGGCATCAGCTACCGTGCAGCCTAATGCAGATAAGATTAGAGCCTGGAAACTGACCAGTTCTACTCAAGTAGGTAGCTGCCTGGAGGCTTGTACCCGTTTAAATTGCAGTTAGGAGGGCATCGAAGCAGAAGGCTTTCTACCTGCATTATTGACTCTCAGTATTTATGTGTGGCAGACGTTACTAATACTATAAACGGAGATGGGGTTAAGAACTGCATTTTTTTTCCCTTTCCTCTTTTATGCTCAGTAGAAAATTTTGTGCAGTTACATGGAAATGTTAGCTTCATTTCACTTATGTCTTGGCACTCTTTTCCACCTCTAGGATAAGGAATCCTATGTTATTATATGTATTCTAAAAGTTTTAATGTGTTTATTAATTCTAATGGGGATAATTTAGCAACATGGAGAAATGAGAGCAAGGTCTGTGTAAACTGAAGGTCTTGGTATTGTGCTTTTAGGCAATGAGGTTATGTAGTGGCCGGTGACTACTGCTTCTGATGCTGCAGCAGCATGTCCGAATGCTTGCTTCCCAGTAAAATTGTATTCAGAAGGCAGCTGAAAAACTGGGAGGGAAGAAAAAAAGATTGTTTAGAAGAAAGAGATGACTCAGTCTGGCAGAGAAGAAAACACATCACATTTGACATGTGACAAAGCAATTAGCAGGAACCATAGCTAAATACTTGGTGTTTTTCACTAGCTCCTGAAAAAACTAAGGGAGGTGGGTTAGAAGCCAGGAGATGGGTAAGAGGGGGGAGGGGAAGAGGAAACCAAGGACGCATGTTTTGAATTAAACAGTGTCCTACCAACAGTGTGGGTGAATGCAGGTAAAAATAGCAGTTGCCCTTAATTCAAAAGTAGATAATTTTATTTTCTCTGGGCAAATGCAACAAGCAGGGGCTATTTGGTGTTTTTATTCACAGAGTTAACTTGCAAACAGTGGCAGAGCAAACTGCCATGTTTACTAATATGCGGTGGAAAATGTGTTGTGATATTTCATGACTGTGTGCTTTTGTTTACTGAAGAATAATGTTGTCTATACGATTGTGTTGACAGTGGCTGTCTCCAAATAAGCGATGAGATGTAATGCATCCTCCAGTCCATGCACGCTTCCTTTTGCAATTTGTGCCTCATTCCTCAGTGGAGACCTTTAAACCCTAAGTCCAGGAAAAAGAAAATAAATACATTATCATGGACCTGAGGGATTTTTACCTGTTGGCTGCTCTGATTGCCTGTTTAAGGCTGGATTCCGCAATAGCTCAAGAACTTATTTACACTATTAGAGAGGAATTGCCTGAAAATGTACCCATAGGAAACATACCAAAGGATCTGAACATTTCTCACATCAATGCTGCCACAGGGACCAGTGCCAGCCTTGTCTACAGACTGGTTTCTAAAGCTGGGGATGCCCCTTTGGTGAAAGTATCCAGTAGCACTGGGGAAATTTTCACAACCTCCAATAGAATAGACAGAGAAAAACTCTGTGCTGGAGCCTCTTATGCTGAGGAGAATGAGTGTTTCTTTGAACTTGAGGTGGTGATCCTCCCCAATGATTTTTTCAGGCTGATCAAAATAAAAATAATTGTCAAGGATACCAATGATAATGCCCCCATGTTTCCATCTCCTGTCATCAATATTTCCATCCCAGAAAACACTTTGATCAACAGCCGCTTTCCAATTCCATCAGCAACAGATCCTGACACAGGCTTCAATGGTGTACAGCATTATGAATTGTTAAATGGGCAGAGTGTTTTTGGACTGGATATCGTGGAAACTCCGGAAGGAGAAAAGTGGCCGCAATTGATTGTTCAGCAAAACTTGGACAGAGAACAGAAAGATACCTACGTGATGAAAATCAAAGTAGAGGATGGAGGCACCCCACAAAAGTCCAGCACCGCCATCCTGCAGGTCACAGTAAGTGATGTAAATGACAACAAGCCAGTGTTTAAAGAGGGTCAGGTGGAGGTGCACATTCCAGAGAATGCTCCCGTGGGCACCTCCGTAATTCAGCTCCATGCCACTGATGCAGATATAGGCAGTAATGCTGAAATCCGGTACATTTTTGGTGCCCAGGTTGCGCCTGCAACCAAAAGACTCTTTGCTTTAAATAATACTACTGGGCTCATTACAGTTCAGAGGTCCTTAGACCGAGAGGAGACAGCTATTCACAAAGTGACAGTACTGGCTAGTGATGGCAGCTCTACTCCTGCTAGAGCAACGGTTACCATCAATGTCACTGATGTAAATGATAACCCTCCGAACATAGACCTCAGGTACATTATAAGTCCCATCAATGGCACCGTGTATTTGTCTGAGAAAGATCCTGTCAATACAAAGATTGCCCTAATTACAGTTTCAGATAAGGACACAGATGTGAATGGCAAAGTGATCTGTTTTATTGAAAGAGAGGTCCCGTTTCATTTGAAGGCAGTATATGACAACCAATATTTGTTAGAGACCTCCTCTTTGTTGGACTATGAGGGCACCAAAGAATTCAGCTTTAAAATCGTTGCCTCTGATTCTGGGAAGCCCAGTTTAAATCAGACTGCTCTGGTAAGGGTTAAGCTTGAGGATGAAAATGACAACCCACCAATTTTCAACCAGCCTGTAATTGAGCTGTCAGTTTCTGAAAACAACCGACGTGGGTTATACTTAACAACTATTAGTGCCACAGATGAAGACAGTGGGAAAAATGCAGATATTGTTTATCAGCTTGGACCGAATGCCTCCTTCTTTGATCTGGACCGAAAGACAGGAGTTTTGACAGCCTCTAGGGTCTTTGACAGAGAAGAACAAGAAAGATTCATTTTTACAGTAACTGCCAGGGACAATGGGACCCCTCCCCTCCAAAGTCAAGCGGCCGTGATAGTTACTGTTCTGGATGAGAATGACAATAGCCCTAAGTTTACTCATAATCATTTTCAATTTTTTGTGTCTGAGAATCTGCCAAAGTATAGTACTGTGGGGGTAATCACAGTGACAGATGCAGATGCTGGAGAGAATAAGGCTGTGACTCTTTCCATTCTAAATGACAATGATAATTTTGTGTTGGATCCCTATTCTGGAGTCATAAAGTCAAATGTCTCATTTGACAGAGAGCAGCAGAGTTCCTACACTTTTGATGTCAAAGCCACTGATGGGGGACAACCACCCCGTTCCTCTACTGCAAAAGTAACTATAAATGTCATGGATGTCAATGACAATAGTCCTGTTGTCATTTCACCTCCTTCTAATACTTCTTTTAAGTTGGTGCCTCTCTCAGCCATTCCTGGCTCGGTGGTAGCAGAAGTTTTTGCAGTGGATATTGACACTGGAATGAACGCTGAACTTAAGTATACAATTGTGAGTGGTAACAACAAAGGCTTGTTTCGGATTGATCCAGTAACAGGTAACATCACCCTGGAAGAAAAACCAGCACCAACTGATGTGGGCTTGCACCGATTGGTGGTCAACATAAGTGACTTGGGATACCCTAAGTCTCTACACACACTTGTGCTTGTTTTCCTTTATGTTAATGACACTGCTGGCAATGCTTCCTATATCTATGACTTGATTCGTAGGACTATGGAGACCCCATTGGACAGAAACATAGGGGATAGCAGCCAACCCTATCAAAACGAGGACTATCTCACCATCATGATCGCCATCGTCGCAGGTGCCATGGTGGTCATCGTTGTGATTTTTGTCACTGTTCTGGTGCGCTGTCGCCACGCATCAAGATTCAAAGCAGCTCAAAGGAGCAAGCAAGGTGCCGAATGGATGTCCCCAAACCAGGAGAACAAACAAAACAAGAAAAAGAAAAGGAAGAAAAGAAAATCTCCCAAGAGCTCTCTTTTGAACTTTGTTACCATCGAAGAGTCCAAACCTGATGATGCAGTTCACGAACCTATCAATGGGACAATAAGCCTGCCGGCTGAGTTGGAGGAGCAAAGCATAGGAAGATTTGACTGGGGCCCGGCACCTCCAACCACCTTCAAGCCGAACAGCCCTGACCTGGCCAAGCACTACAAATCCGCTTCTCCACAGCCGGCTTTCCATCTTAAACCAGACACTCCGGTTTCGGTGAAAAAGCATCACGTGATTCAGGAGCTCCCGTTGGACAACACCTTTGTCGGGGGTTGTGACACCCTTTCCAAACGCTCTTCCACTAGTTCAGATCACTTCAGTGCCTCAGAGTGCAGTTCCCAAGGAGGCTTCAAGACAAAGGGCCCCTTACACACCAGACAGGTAAATGAGCACTTTTACTGGTCTATAAGTACTGCATACAAGTGCCCAGTCAACCAGTATTAACATGCCAGTGTGTCTCTTGTTTTGGTCTAACTTTAGCTTAGTTATAAAGAGGGAAAAAAAAAACTTGACCCCTTTTCTATTCCTCTGGGGCTCAGTCAAGAATTTTTAGAACAGCTTTGAAATTTCTGAGTTCTGAGAATTATTTAACCTCCCAGTTTCCTTCAAATGGCAAAAGATGAAAAGAGGAAATTATTCCAAAATGTCCCAAGATAATGTTTGCTGAAGAAGAAAACCTGTCCTGATATGCCAAATTCTGCTCCTGGGGTTTCCAAATTGACTACTTCAAGATTTTCACATTACCTTTTGATCTCAAAAGTCACCTTCAAATCTCAAGTTTTAAATGACTTTTGAAGGTCTGACTATAATTATGTTGGAGCTGTGGTTGCTAAAGGGGTTAATTTTTTTTAGTCTCTGAAAATATAGTAGAATATTAAATGTACATCAGCTGTGAAGCACATGATTGTTGGTAGACTGCAGCTAAGCCATATAGGAAGTCTTCTCTTTGATTTCAGATGATTTTATTGTAATATAGTAAATTGAAGGTTGAATAGACAGGATTGCAGATTGTCCACAATGGCCAAAGTACTCTTTCAAAAAAAGAAAGAAAGAAAGAAGGAAGGAATACTTTCTCCCTGTTAGAACTGATTTATACATAAAAGAATAAATCCATTGTAAATATTCTCTCATCTCAGTAATGCATAAGTGATCTGTCATAACTCATTTTAAACTGTGAAATATGACATGTGAAGAGGGATTAATAGGCTGAGAAACTCATATTTCAACCAAATCCAGAATTAGTTTTTCTTAGGTCTAATAATTCCTTGTTAATAAAGATTTAAATACAGTGCTGTCTAATTTATTTCACTGGTGCTTGTCTGTTGTCATGAAATTTGAGTGTCAATAATAGCCTGTAGATGGCACTAGGGTATCATGTCGCTTGTGTTGGCCTAGCTCCAATCCCGCAGTAGCAAGTAAAGGGGGAAGGAAAGATCAATCTGGTGCTATAGCCAAAGATACCTTTTATTTAATGATAGTTGTTCTGGAGCAACTAGCATTTAAGCTCATTTGCTTGCTCTTTTGTGATCAGTTCTCAACACACCAACTTTCTATGACTTCGTAATCCAAGTTCTGTCTTCGTTGGTATTGAGTCCACCTATGGTGATGACCCATATGAATTTGTTACAAGTAAGGAACAGACAAATTTCAGAGAATCAAGTAAAGCAAAATAAAATTTGGACAGTATTGACAGTCATTGCTTAGTGTTTGAAAACTCAAGAGTTTTTTTTATTTTTTTCCTTGTTGGGGTGGGATGGGTGAGAATGTTCTATTGAAACTCTATTTGTCTCTCACCATCCAGTGTTTGTTGCTCTGCAGTGACTTTAAGGTTTCATGGTAGTAAGATATTTATTAAAATAATTTTAATAATGAATCAGAGATACTTCAGAATGTTAAGTATAATGCCTATGATTTTACAGCTGAAATTTCCATTTCTTGAAAGGTTAAATATCTAGAGGATTTAGAAAGCACATATACTTAGAGCTTGAATGTACAGGATGAAAGGAATTAAGTCAGTACGAAGGTTCTAGAGAATATGATGTTATTCGATAGACATAAAATTTGGAATGAATTATTTTCGTATTAACTTCATCAGCTTTTTAAAAGAGGTTTGATGTTTTAAAATTAAGAACATTTCTGAGTTTAGTAGAGGTTTGTAAATGTTGCTAAATAGTTAATCATGGTGAGAAAAGTAATTTATGAAACTAAGTGGATTTAAATATAAAGTTGCTATTTCAGTGAAAAGAAAATATGGCTTTTTATTATTTACTTTCAATGGGTGGGTAAGGTTACCACAAAATACTGATGATAATTTGTGATTTGCACAATATCTTAAAAATGTAACATGACTTAAAACTTTTCATGTAAAATCTGAAATTTGTTTCCCAGAGAAACATGCTGAAGTTATTCCCAGATCATTTTTCTTTTCATATTAAGTGTGGTGGGTATTATGAGCATTGATGTACAGACCCACTTTTTCTGATTTCTTCCCCAAAGTTGGATCTATATATAGTACTGTGACATATAGATATAGTTCAGTGACATAAATGTTAAGGTATGAGAAAGATCTTTCGTCAAGGTTTAGTCAGTCATAAGGAAATTTGTTTGTGTGATGTAATCTTTGAAATAGGATGCTGAATAATTCTCTAACTGGAACTAAAGTGCATTTTAGACATTCCCTGAGACCCTGCGTCACTGTGCAGTTCTCCTTGTAGGCATTTCAGTGTTCAAATGTAGCTATAATTCACTATTATGGTAAAGAGCTATTGAAATGGCTTTGGTTATTTACGCCTTTTAGAAGTTTTCATGCTGAGAAAGAAAAATTGCAATGTTGGAGAAAAAGAGTATTTATGGAAGTAAGGACAGGTGATGGTGATAGCAATATGTACAATTTTAGTATAAAAGAGGCATATTTTCTATGAATGAAGAACACACATTATATACTATCCTTTAAATTGTTTTTTCACTGAACTATATGGCTGTTATTGAAGATGTTCTAGTTAAGTTAAAAAATAAAAATTCTTTTTTTAGCTCCTTCAACTAGTGGCTTTTATAAAAATGTGCTCCTGAAATAACACGATTTTGAAAAAGTAGGGTTTATTATAGCAAAAGCTTTCAGAGGAATTTATAAACTAAGGTAGGATCTGTGAAGATTTTTAGTTGAATGGAAAAGGATTGCTGTTAACAGAAACACCTTTTCACTTTATGGTGCTGGTAGATGTGTGGGTAAAATGAAAGATTATTGAGCAAAGTACTACCAAATTTAAATATCATGAGTTTGTCTTATCTGTACAATGAAAACCTATGGTCTGACTTTTATACCATGAGTTTGCTTATAGTGCATTGATTCTTACGCTGTGTGACATTTTTTCTCTTGCTGTTTTCCCTCATGTGACCTTGCAAAGAACGTATAAATCAATAATAAACCACATTCTTCATCTACTCTATTTTACTAAGCTTTCATTTTCCTTGAATATAACAAATCTGTCACTGAATTTTATGCAAATTATTTTTATGAAGTTTTGGATGTACCCTTAGCATTCACAGATTAAATAAAATGTCCTTTTTTTTAAAAAGCTAGATTATATCTTAATATTTATTCATAAATAAACAAAGTTCATTGTCATAGGCTTGAGAGGATAACAACAAAATCATTTCTAGTAGGACTTTAAATGATAAAGCTCATTGATATATTTTCTCTAAAAGGAAAATATCTTCTTAAATTGAATATGATTTTTAAATTATGGTATTAAGTTCTCAAATTTTAGAGTGTCTCAGAATCATCTGGAATGTTTCTTAAAACATGTTGGTCCTTAGTCCCAGAGGTTCTAGTCCGGTGTCACTGGGGTCAAGTCTGAATACTTGCTTTGCTGACAAGATCCCAGGTGATAATGATGTTGCTAATCCAGGAACCCACACTTTGAGAACCACCGCCTCAGCATATTAGGACAAGAACCGTTAGCTTCTTTCCTTTTCAGATTATCATTTCGAGAGGACCTGTTTTTGCACAGTCCAACTCTCAGCTCTTATTGACAGCAGTTTTATTGTAGCTGGAGGCTTTACAGTAAGCTGTTTATTGCTGTTTCCCAACGTGGCTGACAGCATTTGGGGAATTAATTTTCTTGGCCCCAGTGTGCTTTTTGTGGAGGTGTAAATGAAAATGTTAAAGAATGAAAAAAAGTGACCTATTTACATTTGACAACTTCTTCCAGTAATAAAACAATCTGTAATAGTTGCACTGTGAGTTTGGTTCTGGGTAAACAGTCATGTTTAATTTCCTAAATAAAATGCTTAGTTTAGAGCTTAAACATCCTTGCTTTAACTTTTCACAGTCTAAAGTAAGTATTTGCTCATATATACATTTGTGTAGATATTGAAGAAATTATACATTGAAAATGTATTTGCATGCCATACTCAAGTGTATACATGTACTTTTACAGTATAAAGGGAATTGCTTCTATTCCCAGTCATTTAGAGATACTATATTACTTTTATGATTACTTTTCATTTTTGAGTAATCCCATTGCAAACGCTGCTGAAATGGTGTTATGTCATGTAAAATGCACAAGATAGTTATAGAATTGCTATTTAGAACAGTGAGAAATAAAAATGAAACTGAAGGGAGCAAATGCTAACTGGTGTGAAGCGAGCAAAAATTTTAAGATATTTTAAACTACTAAATTTGGCAGTATTCTGTGAGGGATGAATATAGGTGGCATATGGGGAAAAAAATTGCTCCTGAAGATGCAAATTATATTAAAATGTTATCTGTTGTGATTTTTGTTTCTGCTCCTTTGCTTTGGCTAAGTGATATGATCATGAAGTCAGTTACAAAGTAAAAGACACTCAGACACCTTGGATATTGATTCAGGAATTTGAAGTGAGCAGGGGCCATCCATTCAGCCTGGCTACCTTTCCTGGTTTTGTAAGACAAATATTTAATATTTTTAAGCTTGATACACCTAGGGTGTAAAATTCTGGTTACATTTTAGCTTTTGTTGCTAATAACCTTAAGGAGAATAAAAATAAAAAGTTACCACTGCACTGAGTATGGACATGTCTACTGATTATTGAACACTTGTTAACATAGAGAAAATAATTTCAGTAGTTAGAATATTCTATTATCTTACTTTTTATATTTTGTTGCAATGGATTCTGTATATAGAAACTCTAAATTGATGTTCCCTTGGCTTCAGATGAGTCATCTTCATGATGTCGCAGAACAGGCTTTAGCATCATTAAAATTACCTTGTAAATATTGTACTAACTAACTAAATAAGTATAACTAATGTTATACTCTTATGGTTATGTGCACAGTCTTAATAGTTAAATATTTCCAGCTAAAATTTATCTTCTCATAATAGCACAAATTAAAATATAATACATGAAATAGTAAAATAGAATTTAAATTGAATAAAAAGCTCAAATCTAAAATCATATTTCCTCATAACCAGTTCTGAATTATTCTGACTCAAAGTTTTATTTTCATATTGATATATATGAGCTTTGGGTAAATTGCTCCCAAAATATGAGAAATAGCAAATACATGCATTATTTTTCAATTATTTTATGTGACAGTACTGAGGTAGGAAAGTGAGACCTTTAAATTATCTTCTTATAATTTCTGTTTTCCTAATTATTTCTGATATATTATTTAGATTGTTTGATGTCTAAATTTGGGGTTTGAGGGAGTGGGAATGCAGAAACCACCAAGTGGGAAAAGCCACAGTGTTTGTGTTGGTCTAGCAGTACCAGACCAGGGCTTTGCAGGATTCGAGGTCATGTTAACTGCTTGGCTCATTTTTAGTACTTCCTCAATTTGATTTTGTCAGAGTTGAGCTCTTAGTTTGCATGCGGTTAAAACAGACAAAAGCAAGCATGGATTGTTTACCACTTTCACTTAAAATCCTTGCAGTGAGCTTTCTCTGAATTTAGTTTGGTGTTTTCTTGAAGGGAAATCCTCTATTAAAACTATAGATTCAACCCTTGATAATATTAACAAATCAGTTAATATCATATTTCATGTAGTTGGAAACTAAATAGGATTTATTTTATGTGTGTTCTTAAGTTTTTGCTTTCTTAACAGTTGATTTTATGTTTAAAATCTTTCTCAGAATTTATTACATAATAGTGCCCTAAAATTTATATCATATTTGTTGAAATATGGCTCTAATCACAGATGAAATATTTGTGAGAATTTAAGAATGCAAGTCAACAAGATGCTTTTTCAAAAGTTTTAAGTTATCTAGAGGCATAGGTGTCATGTTCAATAAGTAATAATGCTAATGTGGTATGACCTTTAAACTGGTTAGTTCCCCTAAAATTTATATCAGATCACAAAAGCAAATCCAAATGTAGAAATATGATCTCTCAATTATGAAACGAAATATACTTCACTGTTTGATTGCATCAGTTGTTTCAGATAGCTATTAAATCTGTCCAACATTTCATTTGAAAAGGAACTCATGCTTTTTGCCTTTGTTTGAAACAAACCTATTGGGCTGTCAGTCATCAGAAACATAGAATAAGATAGATATATTACCATGATTGACATTTTCATTTTGATTTATATTCTTTCTTTTCCTAAGCCAAGATTCATTAAAATGTGAAATTTCTAAGTATGTTCAACAACTACCCATTCCTTAATAGTAAAGAATAATGGCAGAAATAAACTGGAGAAACAACCCATATATAATCTATCTCACTCACATTTGTCCTATAGGCAGTTTGTTGCATAAGCAAACAGAAAATAAGAAAAGAATAGTGACAGAATTGGAATTTTCTGAATCATAATATTGATATTTAACTTTAAGACATTCAAAACTTAACATTATTCATTAAAAGATTTGTTTTTATATACTTATCCATTATTTAAATGGCATGTGAAAATATTTTCCTCCAATCTTTAATAGTTTGATTGATTTTAATGCTAAAAATACATACCACATTTAAAATAATGGACTTGGGACCACCTGTGTAGCTGGGAGTAATGAAGATACATACACAGGCAAGATCTGTGAGACACCTTTGATTGATTCTTTCTAGTCATTTTACACTAATTATCCTGGAATTCCTTGAGAAAATATATGAAATTAATTTATTTGTGTTTGAAGGAGTATACTATAGCCTTACCACTCATTAATATATAGAGATGTGTAATTATACAGGCAGCAAGAAAGGATGGAAATTTGTTCAGTTTGACTGTGTTTATATAATATTTTCTATTTTAATATTCTTCCTTAGTTTGTCTTTCTATCTGACCATCTCTGCATTTTAGTATTACACTGCTTTGTTAATATCCAGGCTTTGGCCTTTTTCAGTCTGTTTAGCAGTTGATTAAGAAATACGCTAATCCCTTCCAGGATATTGAGAAACTAATGGATTGCAGAGTATTTGGGTCTTTAAGCTTCAATTGTAAATGGTATGAAGAATTGTCATTGAGCTGATATTTGCATATATCTCTTCCAGTGCTAGTTACTTTGCCTCTTTTTTGTCCTCCTAATCTTCAGCTTTCATTCTAAGAATATTTATTTTAGTCGGAAATAAGCATGCCAGTGATAGAAATTTGGGATTCACCTCCAAATGAATGCCATCACAGACAGGGAAGTTCTGGCACATTTTGCATAGGTCTGTATGAACACAGTGAACCCTTCATAAGCTCTTAGATTGCAGGAAATCAGTGCTGAAAATTAAGTGGGGTTTTAAAGATTTGCAAAGTAGAGAGCTTTGTATAATGCTGGTATTGCAGGTGCCTATTAAATGTGAAGTAAAGGCTTTGTAATACAACTAGCTAACACGTTTCCTTCCACATTAGAGTGATTTGTAGCCTAGGGAATTAGTCTTGCCTATTTTTTCCAAATGTAGAAACACTAGATGTGTCTGATAGAATAAAATCTCAAATACATGCTTTAGAATGAACAGATTTACTCTTTGATGATTCTGGTTATTCAAGGTAGATGTTGCAGGTCTACATATACTTACCTGTGTTACCTCTGATGTCCATGGTCTGGCCTTCACCTTTCCTAAGAGAAACTCAATTATATGTATATACTCTCCTCTAAACATAAATCAGATTAAAACCCCAGGTATCTATAAAGCTGTAACATTACCATAATGAAAAGGGCTTTCTACTGAGTGCTTTGATCCTCAAAGGAATAGCTGTTGAATCATTTCTCAAATTGTATTTTTAGAATTCCATCTTTGCTCCATTTGTAAATAGTGTGTATTTGTAGAACAGCAATTCATTCCAGACTTACATGGGTTTAAATATATTTACTTCAAGACAGGGTTCAGCAAAATGCCTCGCAGTTCTTTAATGCTTAATGTCTTTGGTCCTGTTAGATATAAAATCAGTGGAAATAGCCATGCCTATTTTTTAATGATTTTACAAACCCTGTATTTTTATCTACTAGAAAAAGTATATAATCCATGTGCAGATCACAGTAGGTACAGTGGACTTGCTGAGAATCATCACAGATGATTGATTTTGAAAACAAAACAGTTTTTGTGCAAGACAATAGCAACTGCAATTCAGTAAATGAGGTTTCTTTCCTCATTAAACAAACCTCAAGGAGAAGCATAGAAACACAAGATGTATAAAATGAAGACATATCTTTTGTAGAAAGACAGTGTCTTCTGCTGACAGTATTTCCCTAGTAGATCTTTTCTTGAGGAAAAAACTGCTCGTGCTTTTTTGGATTCAGAGGTTGCAACCTATCTATGCCTCCGTGTGATAGCAGCTGCATGTTGAGGACTTTCAGATACACAGCTACCTAGGATTCACAGGAAAGTTTTTGTACGGGGTGCAAGTGACAAATGGAGACAAAATGGAGTGAGTTCTGAGCTGTGAGTTGATGCCTGCCTGTGTCATATATTCATGTCATTGAACTGAGTTTCACATTGGAAACCTAGAATTACAGTAGTCTTCCTTGTTTGTCAGCTGTGAACACACCTAGACTGGCACCTTTTCTTTGTTTCATTTCTTGTCATTCTTTAGGTGGACTTTATTCACTTATGTTAACTCTTATACATTGGTTTCTTAGTTACTTGATAGATTTTTAAATGATACTAACTTCTGTGTATCTTCCCTCCAAAAAAAAAAAAAATCAAACAGGATGTTTTGTTCTAGAACATCCATAAAGGGTCAAATAAAATATGCACAAGTGTGTCCTTTCTTCATAGAAATAGTGGATCTATTTTTCCTTTGAAATTTTCAAAATTGGGTTTTTCATACTGATACCATTTTCAAAGCTAAGAAGTCATATTAAATTTAACTGTATAGTTTAATAATGTTTTAGTACATTCAAATTCCCAACATAATAGATGTTAGAATTTTTATGAAAATAATTTTCTTGCTGGAAATTGAAATGAGTATCAAAATTGCATTAAACCATGGTAAAAACAGATACAATCTTTAGGATATTTTAGTTTGACATGAACTCATTTTCATTCATGGTCTTAACAGCAAAATCTGCCAAGCAGTGATGGCAAAATATGCTGAATTCACTGATTGATTTTTAACCATGGTAATAATTAAGCAGAATCATTTTGACACCTAAAGTCTCTGTTTTAGACAATTAAATTCTGCTTTAGCTAAGGGTTATTGACTTCTGGATGATACTAGGAACAACACCCTTCAGGGTTTAAACTATTCCTGTAGGACCATCTGTTATTGGTGGGGCTGAGCAGCCTCTCCAGCTATGCAGTGTCAATCCCAGGTGTATATCTAGGATCGTTCAGAGCACAATCCTGGTTCCTCATGATCTTTCCATCTCAAATGGCAACTCAGTTAATCAAATACTGGTATATCATAACTTAAAGCTTCTTATTTAAGGAAAAAATAAGAAAGTTCCTCAAAGTAGAGACAATGTCTTATTTACCTTTGTATTTTCATGACTAAACCTGTACCTTTAGGTACAACAGTACCTAAAGGAGTGAACTTCATAGTCTTTCAATAAATATTGACCTAATGAGAGTATTCAGCTGGAATCATGCCTTATATATGCATAGTATTTCCATTGATAATCTCTATGACAACTACAGAAAGAAGACTTTACCATTCTTTTTTCATATGCTAAGCTTTTAATAACAAACAGTGTTGTGATAGTTTCAGATGAAGGAATTCAGCCATACATATACATGTATGCATTCTCCCCTGCCAAATCCCTTCCCATCCAGACTGCCACATAACATTGAGCAGAGTTCCATATCTATACTGTAGGTCCTTGTTAGTTATCATTTTAAACATAGCAGTGTGTACATGTTCATCCCAAGCTCCCTAATTTTCCCTCACACCCATGCTTCCCCTCAGCAACCATAAATTTGTTCTTATTCAACTTATGTAAAAATCTAGAGACAGAAAATGTATGTTTTTTTTTTTTTTTTTTCACGTCTCATAGCTAAAGTTGTTATTTCCAATCCAGTACCTTACCTCCACAGTGGTATTTCTTCCTCATATGTATCTACTTTTACCTGTTAAACACTCTTTTCAGGCCATATGTAAGTTTGAAACATTTTCTTCATTAGTGACATTATTTTTGTTGGAAAGAACTACAACTCATTTTTTTTTAATTTTATTTTATTTTTTAACTTTACAATATTGTATTGGTTTTGCCATATATCAAAATGAATCCGCCACAGGTATACATGTGTTCCCCATCCTGAACCCTCCTCCCTCCTCCCTCCCCATACCATCCCTCTGGGACGTCCCAGTGCACCAGCCCAAGCATCCAGTATGATGCATCGAACCTGGACTGGTGACTCATTTCATATATGATATTATACATGTTTCAATGCCATTCTCCCAAATCATCCCACCCTCTCCCTCTCCCACAGAGTCCAAAAGAGTGGTATATACATCAGTGTCTCTTTTGCTGTCTCGTATACAGGGTTACTGTTACCATCTTTCTAAATTCCATATATATGCGTTAGTATACTGTATTGGTGTTTTTCCTTCTGGCTTACTTCACTCTATATAATAGGCTCCAGTTTCATCCACCTCATTAGAACTGATTCAAATGTATTCTTTTTAATGGCTGAGTAATACTCCATTGTGTATATGTCCCACTGCTTTCTTATCCATTCATCTGCTGATGGACATCTAGGTTGCTTCCATGTCCTGGCTATTATAAACAGTGCTGCAATGAACATTGGGGTACATGTGTCGCTTTCAATTCTGGTTTCCTCAGTGTGTATGCCCAGCAGTGGGATTGCTGGATCATAAAGCAGTTCTATTTCCAGTTTTTTAAGGAATCTCCACACTGTTCTCCATAGTGGCTGTACTAGTTTGCATTCCCACCAACAGTGTAGGAGGGTTCCCTTTTCTCCACACCCTCTCCAGCATTTATTGCTTGTAGACTTTTGGATGGCGGCCATTCTGACTGGTGTGAAATGGTACCTCATAGTGGTTTTGATTTGCATTTCTCTGATAATGAGTGATGTTGAGCATTTTTAATGTGTTTGTTATCCATCTGTATGTCTTTGGAGAAATGTCTATTTAGTTCTTTGGCCCGTTTTTTGATTGGGTCATTTATTTTTCTGGAATTGAGCTGTAGGAGTTGCTTGTATATTTTTGAGATTAGTTGTTTGTCAGGTGCTTTATTTGCTATTATTTTCTCCCATTCTGAAGGCTGTCTTTTCACCTTGCTTATAGTTTCCTTTGTTGTGCAGAAGCTTTGGATTAAAGATAATCTCTTTAACAAGTGGTGCTGGGAAAACTGGTCAACCACTTGTAAAAGAATGAAACTAGAACACTTTCTAACACCATACACAAAAATAAACTCAAAATGGATTAAAGATCTAAACGTAAGACCAGAAACTATAAAACTCCTAGAGGAGAACATAGGCAAAACACTCTCCAACATACATCACAGGAGGATCCTCTATGACCCACCTCCCAGAATATTGGAAATAAAAGCAAAAATAAACAAATGGGACCTAATTAAACTTAAAAGCTTTTGCAACTCATTTAAAAAAAAAAAAAACCTGTATTACAGGGCAATTCATTGCGCCCAAAACCTGCATTACTTTCCAGTAAACTAATTCTAGACTTTAAGATTAAAGTGTGGTAAGCATATGATGGAGGCCCAAATGAGTAAAGTATATATGAGGAGAGTTCTGATTGTCTGGTGTCAACTGCTGTCCCTGTTTCCCTCGGCAACAGCTAGGACTTGATGACAAAATCTCTAGTTAGGTTTAAGGGTTTGGGGAGGATTTTGGGGGAGGTTGATGGCTGAAGAATCCTCATCTTCCCTAAACTAAGAAATTTTGATCTAAACTAGCATGCCTCCATTCATATTTTGGAGGTCCAGTGAAGACTAACTAACCTATCATCCTATAGATGAGCAGATGTAAGCATTCTTAGACTCTGAATTTTGACATTTTGATTTTTTAAACAGTGAAATATAATTAACATCTTTATATTTTTTATCAGTGTCTTGACTCACTAATGATTTCTGAATATATATGAGAGAGAGAGAGAGAGAAGCGGAGAGTTAAAACAAAACCTGCTGATTCTAATATACATAAATACACTCGTATCACTTAATTAGAGATATCTGTAGTTTCCATTTTTACCCTCATTTCTTCCATACCACTGTGTTTGCCCATCATAACATCTTTTTTCATGATAGGATATAATAAGAAAGGAAAGAGTGAACATAAACAGGATCAGATTCCTTTTCTTCCAAGACTCCTCATCCAGAATTTTTATTTAAACCTTTGAATACTTAGGTAATTGAGTGATTATTTCTAAATAATGATCAATGGCTTCACTTTGATATCTGCTTAATAGAGACAGTGTGTTTTGGAGGAGGAAAAAAAAAAAGTCATCATCCCTTAATAGACTTTCGAGCCATCTAGACAACACCCCAGAATCACATATGAATTCTATAAAAAGCAGCAAATTAATAATTGAATAGTGAATAAGTGGTGTCTAGCTACTATATTAATTTTAGAAGGATAAATTTAGTGTCTAATAGAACTCACAGTATAGTTTCTCAAGACTCAAAATGGACCTTTGAGACTATTTGGCCTATTTAATTTCTTTTCCCCATGAAAAAATTGAGATTATTACAAAAAGTAGTTTAATATTTGAAGTAAAAAAAAAAAATAACTTGAAAAACTCCTATTTCAAAAATGTGTCACGTTCAACACATAATTTGAATGTACTATCCTTTGCTTTTCTACTCTAAAATGGATGTAATCAGGCCTAATCCCTAAGGTTGTGATGAGATTAAATGAGTGCACACATGCTGCTGCTAAGTCACTTCAATCGTGTCCGACTCTGTGCGACCCCACAGACGGCAGCCCACCAGGCTCCCCTGTCCCCGGG
The DNA here is from genome assembly GCF_002263795.3 of Bos taurus. Classification (NCBI taxonomy): domain Eukaryota; kingdom Metazoa; phylum Chordata; class Mammalia; order Artiodactyla; family Bovidae; genus Bos; species Bos taurus. The sequence goes on along the minus strand of NC_037339.1, from coordinate 40,585,517 downwards.
ATTCTCCAGGCAAGAACACTGGAGTGCGTTGCCATTTCCTTCTCCAATGCATGAAAGTGAAAAGTGAAAGTGAAGTCGCTCAGTCATGTCCGACTCTCAGAGACCTCATGGACTGCAGCCTACCATGGGTACGTGTAAATTTCTGGCCCATGGTAAGTAGGCAGACACTCCAAAAACCTACCTATTTTTCCTCCTATTTTGCTCAAGGATGCCAACTTACCACTAATAGAGGGGCCTAATTTCACTTCAGGAATGTTCTCTCCATTTTATTTTTGGTAGTTTTTTTGAATGTGAGTTTTATACCTTTTTAAAACTGTATTATATTGAAGTATAATTGATTTATTTACAATGTTGTGTTTCTGGTATATAGCAAAGTGATTATATATACCTATAATGCAAAATATTATATGTATGTATAATTGAATTTTATATCTTTTTAATAAGCAAGTTATCTCTGTTAATCTGCTTTAAGATTAAAACACTTTTTGAATTATCTAGGATTTCTGAAAAGTTGACTTCTGTAATAGCATCAGAGAATAGCAGATAGGATGTTATATATTTTCTTTTGATTCTAATTCTTATTGTTTCACATTTGTATAACTGCTTCATCTTTCATTTTGCATATTTCACCATTTCATTTGCATTTTGTGTTTTAAAACTATCTTGCTTCTTTTAGTATTCATTATTAATTTACTTCCCCATGGATTTCCCATAGAAACTCCTCTTGTCTGGGGATTTTCACCTTATACATCATTCCTATTAGTCAGTACTTAACACAGCTGTAGCCATTTGAAACCTGCTGGGTTTTGCTTCCAATTATTCCATAGACTAGAAAGCATCTCTGTTGAAGTAATGGCATCCATGATATAATCATACTAGTTAAAATGCCTTGGAGTATATGGATCATATTTCTGAGATTCATCAGATTTATGCCAGAAGCATAATAATCAAGTTTTTTTCTTTTTATTATTCCTCTGACTCTAAATTAATATATGTTCATTTATAAGATTTTAGTGTCTTAGTATGAATGTTTATAATGTTTGAGTATATGGGTGACATGATAACATGAGTCCCAACAAATGAAAATATAACACAAGTGATAGTATTACCTGAAAAATAACTTTTCTTAATATCTTGGGGCCAAAATCACTGCTTTATATTGGAATAGGTGAAATAATCAAGATAAAATTAATGATTTGCATTTAAAGTATAATGTAGTATGAATTTATTGCTAATTTTTTTAACTTTATCAACTAAATAGAAAGTAGATATAATCAAATTTCAGTGGCCTCATTGTAAAAATTAAAATTTTCAGTTCCTGTTGATGTTTACTACCCTCTCAGTACTGTTCCATTGTTTTTGGATCTGTCTTTTGATTTAGTTCTAATTTTTTATATAGACAGTAGGTCAGTAGGTAGAAAGGACTTTAAAACAAGTGATGATAAGAAAACTCACTCTTTGTGCTTAGAAAAATTTGATCTAACAGAGAATGTATGGCAAAGTGGCATAATTTCTTTTAAACCACTACCTCTTGTAGATGTGATGTCCCTCATATGGTATTAGGGTATGGAGCAGAGTGAGGACATAGAGTGGATGTTACCTCATGGAGTTGTAAGAATTATAGCATGGCATATAAATTCTACTTAATCCCACCACAGGGGGATACAGGAGATACTCAAGCAAAATGAGGGTGTTAGACATATTTTAAATGGAATCAGGCTTTAAGTATTTAGGTTCATAGTTTTATTTAAAATCATTAGTGTTCTTATGGCATCAAATACATACACATGTTATATATATTTATATAAATGTAAATTAAGATGGCTACCATTTTATGTTTTCTGTATCAGTGATCTACTTTGTTAACTCTTAGAATGGAGAGGTGATTGTATATCCAAGAATTTTACGTACATTCCAGTTCAGATAATAACTAAATACTTTATTCTAGGAGGAGAATTATATTTCTCCCACCATTCATGTCTTTCCTTACGTGATCAGAGCTCACTTGATTCTTTTCATTTAGCAATGTGAAGGACTTTTTCTGCCTGCTGAGCATTTATCTTATTCAGGCATAAGCTTGACAACTAGAAGATATCCAGCCTTATCACTAGATGACTGAACTATATTATATCTTCCTTAAAGGATACTAAAACTTATTTCAGAATTATATATTATAGTTTTAAAATGTGTATTCTTTTCTAATTCTGCCTTATAAACCTATGAAACTTTTTTGCTGCCAAAGAACTGTGATGTGATCCACTGATACATATACAAATTAATCTCTTATTTTTCATTAATTCTGTTATTTAACAGACATCTATTGAATAACTGCTGTGATCTAGGAACAGTGTGAGACAATGGGATTATTTTTTTGAAATGAGTAAGACATTGTCTTTGCTTTAAAAGATGCCAGTGTTTTAAAACACAGTACATTTTTTCCTTGGAATTCCCTTATTTAAAAAAAATATGAGTTTTCTCTCTGTTTTAAATTGATGTCATCATTTCCTTGAAATATATTTTTTAAAGTCTTTTTTTTTTTTTTTTAACCAGTGCTGGAGACATGATCTTTCAGTAGGGTAATAAAATTCTAAGATCTATTGCTCTAATTATAAGAATGCCAAGTTTAAATTTATCCTGTGGTTAATTTAGAGGGAAATACACTTTTCATCCTTAAAATCACACTTCTTCTGCAGGCAAAGGTGTTAATAAAATATGGTTGCAAGTAAAACTTCATTTTGTAACTATATGAGATTAGCATATTTGCTATATTAAAAAATCACTTTAAAAACATGGCACACATTGTTAATGTTGAATAATAACTCAAGTTAAAAAGGACCGTCTTCTCTAAAAGTAGAGTCTCATAGATATCCGTTTTGAAAGGGATATTTTGAGTTGTGCAAAAGAATGTTCAAACTTAGCCCTTCAAAAAAACATAAGCCTAACATAGACATGGAACATAGATGTTAAAACTCTAGCTAGAATAAATGTTTGGTTTAATCGGCTTTTACCTCCAGATGGTTCTGATTTGGGCAAGTCCATTTACTTATGAATATTTATCACAGTATTTCAAAGAATGGATACAATGACATAAATTTGAAAATGAAACCTTTATTATAAACTTTTTTCTTAAATTAAGAAACATTCATATCCTGAAATTTTGGTTTTCTTTAATCATATAAGAAAATGTCATAATTGGGCTTTACATTTCAGCAAGACACTTATTTCACTAATTTACATATGGGTGCATGTTTATATGAGCAGGTCATTTCAAAGTTTCAATGAAATATTTGAGCAAAAATCTCTGTTTTTACACATTTTTGCACATTTTTGTGCAAATGTATTTTTAAAATAAACTCTTGCTGCCAGAAAATATACTATTTTAATTGTAGATAGGCTTCAGTGGTACCATCAAGCTGGTGCCTAATTCCAAAACGTTCTTTCCAACTGTTCTGTGGATATTTAGGCAACTATCTTCAAGTAATTACTGTAATATACACAAACTCTTGTAGACCTCAGGAATAAGGTGTGTAATAGTCCTTGTTAATTAAATATATTGATTAAAATATAAACATTTTTGGAAATTATAAATGTATTGATATACTCAGTCATGAAAGTAAATGTAGTTCACTTTTTAATAATGTGAAAATATGGACAATTTGGAAGGCTAGTTTAGTCCCAAGTAACAGGATGGATTAAGATTAGTAACAGATATATTTAAATAAAGTTTGGTGTGGAAATCACATGAGGACAACTGTGGTAACCAACTTCTACATAAAACCAGAAATGTGGCAATCTCAGCATTATTCCTGATGACAGTACCATGTAACTTGGTATTGTTATGTAGTTTTAATTCCTTGCCTATTATGATTTTTATAAGTAACTATGAATTACTTTGGAGAAGGCAATGGCACCCCACTCCAATACTGTTGCCTGGAAAATCCCATGGACGGAGGAGCCTGGTAGGCTGCAGTCCATGGGGTCACTAAGAGTCAGGCACGACTGAGCAACTTCACTTTCACTTTCCACTTTCATGCATTGGAGAAGGAAATGGCAACCCACTCCAGTGTTCTTGCCTGGAGAATCCCAGGAATGGAAAAGCCTGGTGGGCTGCAGTCCATGGGGTTGCACAGAGTCAGACACGACTGAAGCGACTTAGCAGCAGCAGCAGCAGCATGAATTACTTTACCCAGGAAGAAAAAGCACTAGAGATTAATTTTCATAATTTTGATGCACATTATTTTCTAGTTTTTGGCAGTAATAATATCTATTCAAAACCACTTATACTTTGCTAAATTTCACTTAGCATCTTGAGAATTCAGTTTTCCCATCTGAAGTAGATCATTGGATTCAACCTTTTTTATTTCTATTATTAAAAATTGTACTACAGCTTTTATTAATTCCTTAGAGAAACATCACTCTTTAGCAGGTTTTCTCTTACCACCCAACATCTGCCTGGCCTACTTCTTTCCATCATCAGTTGATATATGTTCAAACAGCGCAAATCAGTGTTAACATTGACTCAAGAAAAACAATTACAAAGTAAATCACATAGTTCGGTCTTTTCTGACAATGAACGATTTGCAATATTCTCATTGTTTGCATGATCTATGTTATCACTCTCTTGCATTAGTGTTGATAACAGAGTGTTGCCATTATCTTCTTTGAGGTCTCTGCCTGATTAATTTTCCCCTTCTGAACTAGAAAATTAAGTTTTTCCTCCTAAATCAAAAATCACAGAAGAGAAGAACTATAAAATCTCAAGATTATTGGTGTTTATAATTTGATTAGAAAACTGTCAACTTAAAATAGTAGGTAGCTACCATATTTTTATCAGTAATATTACTTTGACTGTGTTTGGTTTTTTCTGTAGTAGACATTAAGATAAATTGGAGAATTACACATAGTTTGGGGATAATATGTAAATATAGATTTTTTAAAGTCAGACACTGGTAATTTTGATTGATGGTATTATTTATTATCAGGATAAGTTTTAGAAAGCTAATTAAACCTAATAATGCTCATTGATTTTATTGGCAGCCTATTCATTCAAAGATAAAATATAAGTGGAAAAAACAAATAATCATAACTGTTTATGTGAAGGAAAATCAGGTTTGGGAATAAAAGAACTGAATCACAAATTAGCTGTAGCCCCCATACATACTACCTGAATGTCAAACAACAAGTAATGTTTGTTTAGAGGAATATAAACTAGAACTATGTCTTGCCATAGCATAGCCTACCTAGCACATTTTCTCCAGAACACTCCAGAAACTTCCCTACAAGGACGATTCTGAAACCTGGACAGGAGTCTAGGAATACTTGCTCCTGTAGTATTGTAGTGATTTCTGAACTTCAAAATATACTTGCATTTATCATTATTTACTGCATTGTGCTCTTTCATCTTATTAAAAACTTTAGGAAAACTCAATTTATCCATATTTTCAGTGGAAGTATTACAAAAATATTATGCTGTAGGTGGACAGGTTTAGAAGTTACTTTGCAAGCTTGAAAAGTTCATATAGATGGAGGAGGTATAATTACAGAGATGCCACATGTTGGCCACAAGATTTTTTTTTTTTTTTTTTTTGGTTTTTCATCTTATGCAACTTCATCCAATGCTCATATTCTGAATATACAGCAACAAAGATGCCTTCCTTAACCATATGGCTAGATGCTTATGATCTGTTTTCTGAATATTTTTTCCCTGGATGTAAGGTCAAATGGAGGTTTTTTTAAAAAAAAATCCAAGCCTATTTAATGTCTAATACAGGTGACAGTGAATTATAAAGAATTTAAAAGTGTTATATAACAAACAGATTAGTATCAAATGAATGCCCTGTGATTTTTGCATAAGAGGCATTTTAGCTATTTTGAGCAGTAACTGATGGAATGAGATGTAAGCAATCTCTGGCAAGGTGAGAAGCTGGACAGGCCAAGGCTTAGAATCCTTTTTCAGAGCTTTGTCAGAGCCAGGCATTCTGGGGACAATACAGTGAATCACAGCTATATGATTAATCAAATCAGTTCTCTATTGTAAAAAGACAAAGAGATGATGCCCACATTGGCATCAGATTTGGAATTGGATGCTTGTAGATGAATGAATTTGTGTAGACTGTGCCTTCCAATGTTTTGCCTGGAAGAGAAATAAATCCACTAGGAATCTGGACAAAAGCAACGTTTAGATAATCATACAAGAGTTAGAATAGCCTGTATAGAAGAAAAGCTAACATTAAAAAGAGTAAATTCATTGCTCTTAATGAATAGCTATTGAGTACTTTAACAGAATTAATCATTATCACTAAAAATGTAAACATACTTTAAACGTGTATAAAAGTCACTGGCCACCATAATTTCAGCTAAATAGCGAACAATTTCATGGGAGAAATGGAAGATATTTGGGGATCTGTAAAGAGAAGTTCTGAATATTCCCTTTGGCACCCCTATCTCTTTATTTCTAGAAATTTCAGTTTCAGTGCTTTGAAAGTAGATTTCCAACACCAGATAATGACAGTCAGCCAACATATACTTGAGTACCCACTGTGCTCCTGGCAGTCTTCTCAGCCCTTTACATGTATTTTCTTAAATAGGAACAATGACCTTGTGTGTCAGGTATTATTATTAATGTCCCTCTTTTCAAGCTGAATAGAAGTTAAGTGATTTGCTTAAGGTCATAGTTGTAAATGAGAGTAGTCTAGGACTTGAACCCTAGCAGTTTTACACCAAAGGCTTTGCTTGTCATTGCTAAGCAATACTGCCTTTATGACTGAACTTCTGTTTTCAAAAATAAAATGGTGGCATGTCATCAAGAGTTACTTGAGCCCCAAAATAAATTATTTATGTAAGTATAAAAAATAAAAGCTCAAGTCTAATTTAACATTTCTGTTTTTAATTCCTTCAGTGTACAGATGTCAGCACTGAGCACATGACTTGATGATACAGCCATGTATCATGTGAGGCATGTGTGTTTCTTCACAGTTTATAGTGAGCATTCATGGACATCGCATAGTAAGAAAAGTAATAGCATTTCTGTGTTTTAGGCAATAGAATTCTGGAAACTTTTCACCAACAGTGTATTTTGGCAGTGAATTTCAAACATTCTGCTAATCTCAAAATAGAATAAGAATTTTGTGATTATTCTTTTTTAACTGCTCTTCATACTAGATAAGGAGGGATGTAGAGGAGATGGTATAAACAGTAATGATAACTAAAAGATCTCTCTTCTCCATTAGACTAGAATGCTGCTTTTCTCTTCTTTTTTTCTTTTTTTTTAAAATTCATTCCAGCCCCTGCTCTTCAACAGGTCAGAAGCACCAACTATCTTCCATCTGCCTCTACACAAACTTGCCCACTAAGATCAACATGTGCCTTCCCCCAACCTATCCATAATGCACTGGGAGACTTAGCTTCATGTCTGTTTGGAAACATGTATAATAAGCTTTTATTATTGGTTATAAAATTTTAGTCCTAAATTTTTTCCAGTTTTATCACCTACAGCCACAAAAGGTATCCAGTAATTTCATAGAGTTATGTAAATCTACCATATTTCATTACTGGCTTCTTAATGTGTCCTTGGAGAAGGCAATGGCACCCCACTCCAGTACTCTTGCCTGGAAAATCCCATGGACAGAGGAGCCTGGTGGGCTGCAGTCCGTGGGGTCACTAAGAGTCAGACACGACTGAGTGACTTCACCTTCACTTTTCACTTTCATGCACTGGAGAAGGAAATGGCAGCCCACTCCAGTGTTCTTGCCTGGAGAATCCCAGAGACGGGGGAGCCTGGTGGGCTGACATCTATGAGGTCACACAGAGTCAGACACGACTGAAGCGACTTAGCAGTAGCAGCAATGTGTCCTTGCCTAAAACTCTAATAGGAGGTGGTAAACACACTTGTCGACTACATATTGGACTTTAAGGATCCCCCTTAAATCTAAGAACTGGAGAGAACCATTTCAGCCTTATAGTAAAAAATTTTGTTTATCATGGATTATTATAATGGATGGCTTCCTAGGTGGTGCCAGTGGTAAGTAATCTGCTTGCCAATGCAGGAGATGTAAGAGAGGCAGCTTCCATCCCTGAGTCAGGAAGATCACCTGGAGTAGGAAATGGCAACCCACTCCAGTTTTCTTGCCTGGAGAATCCCATGGACAGAGGAACCTGGTGGGCTACAGTCCTTGGAGTTGCAGAGTCAGATGGGACCGAGCCAGCACACATGTACACACTCGCACATGCACATATTATAATGGATGGGTTCTGGTAAAATTCCTAGGTAAGAAAGCTACAATTTTAATTTGAGGTTCATTTGGAGGTGAACATGAAATAGCTGAGAGTTCTCCTTGCACAGTTTTCCCTATTTCATTTGGCAAAGGAAATTGTTTCTTGGAACAATATGCTAACTTTTTGTCCACTGTATATAGTGGCATAGGGATCATTGCATTACTCATGGATGCTATTCTTATTTAAAATAAAATTTATGTCACATTCCAAAAGAATAACAAGGATCTGTTCTTACAAAAAAAAAAAAAGTCTGTTGATATGAGACAAACCGATTGACTTAAGAGTCCAACAGTCTGTATTTTTGAAGCTCGAATTACTCACATTTTGATTGCACTTACTTTGATTTTGGGGTGGCAGCTTTTTCTAGCTGACCCTTACTAATAATATTCAGTAGACAGAAAAATTTAAATTATTCTAATTAAAGAGCAATATCGAACATGTTGACTAAATGTAGATTTTGTGTAGTTGATTAGACGAGAATTTGGTAAGGTTTTAGATCTACCACTGATACCAGAAAGCTAAATTCATTTGTGGATTTGTTAATGAACTAGATTGGCAGAATGTCCTTGGTTTAAATTATTAAGGTAAGAGATTTGAAAAGCATAATTCTTAGGTATGAATTCAAAGACATACAGGCAAGTTTACTATGAGCTCCATAAATACACAAGGATAGAAAGCAATGGGGATGACAGGAATAATTTTTGTCTATATATTTGTTTCAAGTGTCCTTTATAGAGAAGTAACTTTTTTGATGGAACTCGTATTTCATGAGACCAAACATAAAACAAACTTGTAGTGATCACTTTTTATCAGATTCAGGTAGAAGACTGCCGAACTGTTTTCATTTCACAGTAGGTTGTAGTCCTGTGATGGAATTACTAGCTGGGGTTTGGAATCTAACAGCCTGGCATGCAGATGTTAGTGGCCCAACATGATGTGTTGATTTAGCTTTCCAGGTGACTGAAAATATAGCTAGGGTTCTCCTTTATCTACAGACTAGACCGACAAGGCTTTGTGAAAAACTAAATTAATTTTGCATTGACATTCTGGGTGTTGCTGATAAAATTTGCAGTGACATTATGCCTATTGGTTATACTGTGACAGGCAGACGCTATCCAAGTAGACATTATAAGAGCCAAATTTAATAGTCTTAACATTGGAAATTTCTGCCTTGAGCAGAGCAGCTTTCCAGCATGTGCTTTGTTTTCTGCTCCCACAATTATGAATTAATATACATCATTTTCAGGCTGTTGAGGAATGACATAAGAGGATTAATGGGACTGGACAATATTACACTAGTGGAATGAAAATTCTGTAATGGTTTTTCTGCAGTGATGTGATAGAAAAGGCAAATGGAAACCAATCTCTAGCCTTTGTGCATTCAGAATTTCAAGAAAGTGGATGAAAAGGGAAGTGGAGAACAATTATGTTACTCAAGCTGATACAATTTTTCATCAAATATGTAACTCATTTTTCACAAATATTAGGGATTGATTCAACTGAGTGTATTGTGTGTAGTGTATGATGTTATCCATTTAATTACAACTTGTATGTCTTAAAAATATTCACAGAAAAGGTATACTTTGTCTAAATCTCATGTACTATTATATACATATTGCTGTAGAAAATGCCTCTAAAGTGAAAAGATTTTTTTCATACTTTACCAAAAGTATGAAATAAACAATGTCTATTAAATTGAAGGCTCCCCTAACTCCAGCTGTTATTTTCTTGCTACAAAGCTTATCTATCAGAACAGTAGAATTATTTAAATATTTTCTGATACTGACTATATATTTATTTATTCAAGTTATCTGAGAACTTTTAACTGTTTTTATTGCAAATTGATTTTCTTCCATAGTTGAACTTTAATAAAATTAGTTTGAGACTAATTTGTCAAGCTCTTCAATACATTTTTACATAGATTTCTGACGTGGCTACTTATTTTAGATTTTTTATTTTTTTAATTTAAATTTATTTATTTTAATTGGAGGCTAATTACTTTACAATATTGTATTGGTTTTGCCATACATCAACATGAATCCGCCACGGGTGTACATGTGTTCCCCATCCTGAACCCCTCTCCCACCTCCCTCCCTGTACCATCCCTCTGGGTCATCCCAGTGCACCAGCCCCAAGCATCCTGTATCCTGCATCAAACATGGACTGGCGACTCATTTCTTATATGATATTATACATGTTTCAATGCCATTCTCCCAAATCATCCCACCCTCTCCCTCTCCCACAGAGTCCAAAAGACAATGTGATATTTTTGAGATGTCTATTCATAAAAAGAGGATTTATTTACCTTAATTGTGTGCATTCTATTTTTTAATGATAAAATGTATTTGAATACTGTGCATGGATTGGCAAATGTGAACCAGAGCAATATGGAGATGACTTACTCAATATTACTTTTACAGATTAACTCATTTAGGCAATGAATTCTAGTAACTCACAGTATTTTTTAAAATGTTTAAAGAAGTATTCTCTCTTAAAATAATAATATTAAAACCAAAAGGATCAGCAATATGGCAAATTTAAGATGATCATTTGAAAAAGAGAAATCACATACTTGTTAATCATACTGTATTTGAGGTGACTGTAGATGGGTCTGATATACAGAATGGTATTAAAATAGAATTATAAAGTATATTTGGACTTCCTTGGTGGCTCAGTGGTAAAGAATCTGCCTGTTACTGCAGGAAATGCAAGAGAGGCAGGTTCGAATCCTGAGTCAAGAGAATTGCCTGGAGTAGGAAATGGCAACCCAACTCCAGTATTCTTGCCTGGGAAATCCCATGGACAGAGAAGCCTTGGTGGGCTACAGTCCATGGGGTTGCAAAAGAGTCTGACAGGGCTCAGTGACTAAACAACAAGAACGAGAAGTATATTAACCATAATGATGGGGATCTAGGTGTAGATAAAATGAGATGATTGTCTTTAAGCTTTCAATAAATTTGTTACCCAGTGTAAACCTTGTTTATATTCACTTAACTTCAACAAGTTAAGAAAGAATACTTGAAGTTCTGTTATTTAGTTTCTTAGATTCTGAGACAGTAGTCAAGAGCCTGGAACTGTCTTCACTGAGTGTGTACCTCCACATACGTTCTAGTTAAAACAATGCTTTGCTCCTGTCAAGGTTTTAAGGCACAGAGTGCTGAGAAGACAGCAATTTGCTTAATTAAACCCTGTTCATTTTACAGGGCAAGAAATAAGATTACTCTTTGGCAATCACATGTTGCTTGAATTATATTTAATCTTTTACTACCCTGAACACTTAAACACACACACACACACACACACACACACACACACACCCCCTAATGTAAATATGGACAGAAGTAATACCCCTACTCAAAAGTGATCACATTTCTTCCTAAAATAAATGAATTAATAACTCTGAGGATATTTCTCTCTGACAGAAAAATAAGGTGCCATAGTTAGTAAGGCAAAATTCATGCCTTATAGGATTATGGCTTCACTAAAAGTGAATTAAGTCTGCATGTATGTGTGTCCTCTATATAGCCTCCCTATTACCAACTGACTTTTGACAGAAAATGGCTATGCTTTTCATTCTGACCAATAAAAGGCAATGTGGTGAGTTACAGAGATTGACTGGGTGCTTGACATGTGGTGCTGCTCCATTAAAATGGTGGGCAATTGGTACTGGGGAGGTTTAGGAGATTTAACGTGTTTTGCTTGTTTTGCATATGCTAATATTCTAATAATATAAAAATGCAATATCAGTTCACAGCTGACAGGTTTCTTTATATTGCTTTTATAGTCAAAATGTAAAAAGAAAATGATATTATGCTCCTAATCATTCTATGCTTGTATTCTAATATTACTAGGCAGCTTCTGTAGACATAGTCAAATAAGCACATTGTTCATTATTTAAATGCAAATGAATCTTTCAATTATTATTGCCCATGTAATTTTTAGAGAATGATCATTGCCTTGTCCCTTTCCCCACTTCACTACTCTAAGATAAGTGGATGTGCTTAATTCTTTTTCTGTTTTGTCTTTTATTATTAAAGGAACCTTACAGAAAATAAAACATTTGTTTTCAACTAAAAAATAGCAACTACCCTGGTATTTATATTCAGTTTTATTTCTGCAAAATAGCCACATTTTTACATAATCCAAACAAATTGTCTTTTGTAACTGTAGGCTAAATATGGTAAAATGTGGCTTAAAATAATCTCCCTATTGTGTTACAATATATGAATAATTATAAGTGTAAACACTTGATATCACCCGTTACTATAATATTGTTATTCTGTAGGTAGTATTCACAATGCAGTATATTCTATTACTACTTCATAAAATGAACTCTTAAGATTCATTGTAAGGCACTACACAAAACATTGTTATTAAAAAATTATAGGAAAAAATTTCCCAATGAAAAACTGATAATTCGAGGTATTATTTCAAATAGAGTGAAGAATAGATAAAGAAATTCAATGTAGCAATATCTTTCTATTTTGATTTCAAATTAAGTTTTTATATACACAAAAAAAATTTGGCTCAAGAATTAGCGGATATAGTTTAGATTGTAAATAACCAAAATAATGTTTCAGTGGGTTATTTTGACAGTTTATTAATAAAATGATTACTGTTAATAATTGATAGATTTTTTTTCTTCCCATGCTAGTGATTTATGTTGAATGGGAATTTAGTGATATGTATAGGGATGCATCTTAATATCTATATTTGCTGAACAGTGTTAACACAAAACTTGTCCTTATTAAAATGGACTTTTGTACACTACAATTTGAATTAAGTAATGCATATATAAAGTATTTAAAAAGTTGTATATCAAAATGTATAACATTCCATTTTTCACTATATCTTGTAAAAGATTTTTGGTGTAATCAATATGACTCTCACATATGTTGAATCAAGTATTCTGCTATTTATTTAAACAGATATATACCTGATGTATTTGGAAGTTTATTGCACTCATATAATTGTGTATATTGTGGCCTCAAAAGTCTGTACTTATCCTTGCTTTAAAAAAGTAGTATGTGCATTTCTTTCCCAGTTATTTTACTTAATTATATTAAGGAAAACATCCTTTACTAAATGTACCTTAAAATTCACAATAAAGTTTAGAAATTGTTTTCTACAACTTTGACATTTTGTGTTGAATTTGTTTGTGAAAATTTTTTGAAATTGTTCTCTGATTTTCTGATAAAGAATCCCTCAACTTAATCTTGGGGCTTCCCTGGTGGCTCAGTGATAAAGAATCCGACTTCGATGCAGAAGACACAGGAGACTCCGCAGGTTTGATCCCTGGGTGGGGAAGATCCCCTGGAGGAGGGCATGGCAACCCACTCCAGTATTCTTGCTTGGAGAATCCCATGGACCAAGGAGCCTGGCAGGTTACAGTTCATAGACTCGCACACAGAATCGATACGACTGAAGCGAGTGAGCATGCATGCAACTTAATCTCACTGATAAATGATAAGTTAAAACATATGCAGTGTGGTGAAGAGCTCTTGTTTAATCATGAGGCTGTTTACCTAAGTGATGAATTGCTCACACCTATGAAACCTAGCTAAAAGACACCAAATGAACTTTCCCTGCAAAACCCTAGTTACTCACTATGTCCACTTTCCAACACTGGAATATCAAGCAATTTACACTTACCAGAGTGTTCTAGACTGCAGAGAAGCAGTTGCATGGAGGTACCGTGAAGAAAGTATATGCAGATCTGTTAATCAAACTTTTTTTACGCTCCTATTACCGAAGTTACATAGATACGTAAGAAAAAAGTTTGGCATACATTACTGTTTGACATTCAATTAACATGTAAGGTTGGACTCTCAAGTACAGTAAATATAAATATCCATGTTTGGTTCAGGTTAGTCCACTGAGAGATAGACTTGCTTATTTTGCTAAAAAAAAAATCAGATTCTGAGGCAATCTCTATATTACCACAGTTTTTAATATCACTCTGAATCATGTTGGAATCCAATCACTTGGCTACTTGCACAGAGAAAAACATGTACTCTGTATTGCTGTGGAGGGATAAATGTGCATTTGCTGTATTTTATGTTTAGATTTACAACTATAAGAAGTGGAGAGTTGAATTTTATCATAATTCTCTCGGTCACAGATTGATTATTTTATTTCAATATTTATTAAAAACAAGCAGAAATTGATGTAATTAAAAGATCCAAATAGTTTTCATATGAAAAGATTCCAATTATTCCGTATTTACTTGAATTAGCCAAGATGAAAACTTACTAATCATAAATGCGAAGGCATGTTACAAAATGATTCTAGGTCTTAAAGTTATCTTGAACTCAGAGAGATTTAGCTCATTCTGACCATTTTATCAAATTTTGTATTTTATTTTGTTTTTTGCAGATGTTTTTCCCTTAAAAATGTAAATTCACTCAGGTCCATTCAACAAATATAATTAAATGAAAATATTTTTAGCTTGCATTGGCATTTTCATTCTACACACATAACAGAATGCTTTTTAAATTTACTTTCCATCCATGTAAAGAAAATTATTTTGAATACCAAAGTAATCACATCTTAGAATCATCAGAAGCTGGGCAAATGGCTTGTTGGCATCTTATAAACAAATAGGAATAACAAGGTGTTTTTTTCATATAAGAAGGAAAAAGTGATTCCAGATATGTATTTTCCCATTTGACTGGTCTTTGAAATTGTTTTCTGTTTTAAAGCTATCCAGAATTTCTATCCATTCCTTTCCTCTTTCATATTTTTCCTGAGATATAGTTACTTCCAGATTTTGCCACATTTTTATTAAAAAATAATGCATATTTAGTTAAAACATTAAAACACATTAACAAAATAAATACAAATAATTTTCACCACTTTCACTTCAAAATGTGTTCTGATATTAATGTGGAATATCAAGTATTATTAGTCACATTTTTGAAAAAGCAAGTGATTTTTAAGAGAGGAACTGGAGGGAGAAAAGGAAGCACCAACTAATTTAGTCTATACTTTTGTTTTTGGTGACTAGAAATAAAGTGCCTGCTGCTGCTGCTAAGCCTCTTCAGTAGTGAACGACTCTGTGAAACCCCATAGAGGCAGCCCACCAGGCTCCCCCGTCCCTGGGATTCTCCAGGCAAGAATACTGGAGTGGGTTGCCATTTCCTTCTCCAATGCATGAAAGTGAAAAGTGAAAGTAAAAAGTGAAAGTGAAGTCGCTCAGTCATGTCCAAGTCTTAGCAACCCCATGGACTGCAGCCTTCCAGGCTCCTCCATCCATGGGATTTTTCCAGGCAAGAGTACTGGAGTGGGGTGCCATTGCCTTCTCTGAATAAAGTGCCTACTTTATTTCTATTTATATGGAAAATTACTGAAGCAATTCTCTGCACTGTAAAAATTTATTTTTTGTTATTAAATATAAGCAGTTAGTATTATATAATCAGAATATATATATATATATATATAATATCAATTTTCTATTTTAAAGTTTTGAATAGGTAGAGTCTTTGGAATTATTATGACTAAGTAATATTTTTATAAACCTAAGTATGAGGCTGAAACTCCAACACTTTGGCCACCTGATGTGAAGAGCTAACTCACTGGAAAAGACCCTGATGCTGGGAAAGATTAAGGGCAGGAGGAGAAGGGGACAACAGAGGATGAGATGGTTGGATGGTATCACCAACTCAATGGACATGGGTTTGGGTGGACTCTGGGAATTGGTGATGGACAGGGAGGCCTGGTGTACTGCGGTTCATGGGGTTGCAAAGAGTCGGACATGACTGAGCGACTGAACTGAACTGAAGTATCATAGACTAAGGTCATTATTTTTAATATAGCTGCTTTTAATATTTAAACATATTTCCTTTAGCAGGGCACAACACTTGGGTTTTGAAAATGCACAAGTAACCATTTACTCATGAACATATAATATTTCAGGATTCCCCAATTGTTGTTGTTGTTGAGTCACTCAGTTGTGTCCTACTCTTTGTGACTCCATGAACTACAGTATGCCAGGTTTCCCTGTCCTTCACCATCTCCTAGAGTTTACTCAAACTCATGTCCGTTGAGTCAGTGATGCCATCCAACCATTTCGTCCTCTGTCATCCCCTTCTCCTCCTGCCTTCAGTCTTTCCCAGCATCAGGGTCTTTTCCCCAATTAGTGTAAGTGAATCACTATTTTATTTTAGATTACTTTAAAAGAACTATATCAGGGGAAAAACAATTCTACACATCATTTATTTAATAAATATTTTTTGCTCACCTATATTATGATGATTATTTTCACCAAATGGGATCTTTACACATAATTTGATGTGTTTCTCATGCTGTGCTACATCCTTTTGCACAGAAGATCTGTAAGATGACTATGTTTCTTTGAGATAGAGGGGGTAAAATTGGAAGTTTTGTATACCTAATGAGGTTTAATAACATTGAAAATTCAAAAGAATTCTGGCAAAATTCCTGGTTTGTAGCAGAGACAAGTACTTTATGGATAAATGAATGACCAAAGACTGATGATGGAGTTGTTTTTTTAATATATATAAGTAATTATAATTTATATATTTTTGAATAAAATGTTAATCTTATTATACAGTAAGGTACATGTTATGGTTGATTTTATTATTTTATTTTGTTTATTTTTCTTCTTTACATACTTATTTGCAAAATAGTAAAAAGTGTGTTCAATATACAATGGCAAAAACAACAACTGAAATTTTTGTGACTTTGTTATACAAATAATATTTGATGTATAAATGTAATCTTCTTACAGCCCAGAAATTTACTATTTGCCACTTTAATTATAAATATTTATTTAATAATAAAATTAAATATTAGAAATAATATTTATTTTGAAAATGTTGAAAACAATAAATACTGGCAAAATTTTGTTTTGACAATTGTTTCTGACTTTCTTTGCATTATTACCTCTTGTCTTACATAGAAAATTAACAGTGGCAGAATTAATCCATTCATAAATCATAACTGTTAATTGGTACATTTGAGAGGCTATTCTGAAATGTATGTATTAAATGCATGCATGTAATATTATGCCTTTTGGTGATTACTTATTTTAATCATTTTGGAAATGTGCAAAAGCCTTAAGCATATAAATGGTTAGAAATATATTTGTTACTTTAAACATTTTATTTCAAAACCAACAGTGCTTAAACATTTGTACTCAGAACTCTTTTGAGCATCATTTCAACATTATAAATGCACACTGCAGAAAAATTCTTATATTCACATATATTTTTTTAAGAATTACAAATTGTTCAAAGTTTCTATAGACTATGTGAAGCCCATCTATGAAATCTCCCAGGGACCTTTGGCTCTGGGTAATAACCACATTTATATAAATTATTTGACTCTTTATGCAACTCCTACTAAATATTCTTCGAAAATAGTTTTGAAGTATTTCAAGTGAAAGGAATTCAATACTCTTCTCAGCACTAGCTATTTTTTTTTAGAAAATGAACTCTCTTTGGAACCACTTCCTCCTACGATAAAGGTGAAAACCTAGAAATATTTTTCCTTCCTTATCATGTACAGTATAAAATAAGATAACACATTAAGATATACATTTTGCCATAGGAAGAAATATATTGATCACTTTAATGAAATGCTCTCCATCACATATATAATTGATGGTGTTAGTGGACATGCAAATAAATAGTCAGGGCCAGCCAAATAAAATAGGGCAGCTTTAAATGTAAACTCTTTGACATATGCAGTTCTCAGTATTTGTTGTTTGATTTCTGTTTTTTTAGTTTATCTATTGTCCTTTTGCTGCTATCATGTACCAGATAATCCTTGTTAAGTGACATTACAAAGGTGTAATTTCCTGTTCACCGTTATGTTTCCAACAGACTTTGCCTAATATGCCCTTTCTCCTTACAAAGAGAATAATAAAATATTAAATTTTTGCCAATAGCCATATAAATTTATAAATTAATTTCACATAAGATAGTATGTTAGAGCCCCACAAAAATGTTTTAAGTTTGATTTCTATCCCATTTCTGAGAAAATTAAAGCTCACTGTTGAGCCTTTTTCAAGGTCACACAGCTCCTATATGGTTCAGCCAGGATTTTTTTTTTTTTTTTTAAATCGCTACCACTTATCAGGACTTCCCTGATAGTTCAGTTGGTAAAGAATCCTTCTGCAATGCAGGAGACTCGGGTTGGATTCCTGGGTCGGAAAGATCCCCTGAAGAAGGGATAGGCTACCCACTTCAGTATTCTTGGGCTTCCCTTGTGGCTCAGTTGGTTAAGATTCTGCCTGCAATGTGGGAGACCTGGGTTCGATCCCTGGGTTGAGAAGATCCATTGGAGAAGGGAAAGGCTACCCACTCCAGTATTCTGACCTTGAGAATTCCATGGACAGTATGGTCCATTGGGTAGGGTCGCAAAGAGTCAGACACATCTGAATGATTTTCACTTCACTTTATTTTACCATTCATCCCAGGAATCAAGATTGATTTGAAAAGAGACAAAAATATTTTAAAGACAATGAAATGAAACCTTATATAAGCATACATCAAAATGTATTTGCCCATAATTCTTTGAAAATATGCACAAAATTTTAAATGTTACTTATATATAATGCTTTACTATATGCAGAGATACTTTGCACTCTACTTTTCATCATTTGTATTTTTCTTTAACTCAAGATCAAAGATATGTCAAATTTGGTGAATTAATAAGTCTTCTTTCCTTCCATTCTATCTCACTTCCTTCTCCCTTTCTTTCTCTCTTTCTTCCTTTCTTCTTTTTTATTTTTTTTAGTGACTGTTTGGCCAGAATCTTAGATGAGAGAAGTTTTCTCTCATCTCTGAGTGGTAAGGTATCCTGGATGAGAATTCTAATCAATACAAACAATTTTATTCTCTGACTACCATTTTCTACTAGTCCATTAAAGACAGATGTTTTATTCCCCTCCAGTTAAAATATCTCTTTGGTTTTGGTGAATTCACATCAGTACAAGAACTACTATACCTAGTAATTATTAAGCATTAAATTGTACACATTTCTTTACTCATGGATTTTTTTTTTAGCCCTCAAAATCACCAAAGTCAAGTTGTTCTTATCCTCATTTCATTGATGAGATAACTGAGTTTCATAGACTGTAGGTAATGTATTCAGAACATTTGTTTCAGCTTTACAGCAGGCCACTAGTTTAAGTAGTAAACCAAATCAGTTTCATTATCTTTTAAAAGTTAGTATTTTTTTTACAACTTTTTTGAGGTATATTTTAGATATCATTGATTCATTTTAAGTGTTCAATTCCACAATTTTTAGTAAATTTAGCAAGTTGTGCAACTATTACTGTCAGTTTGGGAACATTTTATTCCCAGCGAAGATCGCTTGTACCTGTTTACTATTCATCTCCATCTCTCCAACTTTGCCCCAAGACAATCACTAAATTAACCTTTTTTTTTTTTTTTCTGGACGTTTTATACACATCGAAGTATACCATTTCTAATCTCTTGTATTTGGCTTTTATTTGGCTTTTTAGTGATCATTTTTTACACTACTTAAAAATGAATACATCTTTAAATACCATTATAATTATTATACTGTGAAAATATACTAACATCTACCTATAACCTAGTGAACATGAATCATTTTCCCCCAAAGCTTCCCTATTTGGCCTCGATTCTTATTTTTCTCAAAAAGACCTTATAAAATTCAATGACTTTTCATTAGAGTGGCGAGTGATTATTGCACCTAAAACTGCTGTTTGCCACCTTCACTAATTATTAAGTAATAGATTACCTACTAAACGGTAGATGAATTAATTACACTTAAAAACCTTGAAATGAATGTAATCTAACTATCAATTTATTCAGTGAACTGCATTTACTGTATTTTCATAGGCACTTTTGTCAGTTGTTTGGGCTCAACTCTAGTGTACTGTTCATGGAGATTTTTTTCAGTTGACAGAAATGATCCTAGGTGTCCAATTTCAATTAAACTAGCAAGTTAACTGAGGCACATATCACACCTATTGTTGTAATCACAGCTGGTAGACATTTCCTTCTTCACATTAACAGTGTTTCTTCATTATGCTTTTGAAACATTTTACTTTTCCTATATTTCAATATGTACTTTAATTGCTGAATGGTTTCAACTTGCCACTCTTGTCAAAAAGCCTCAGCCAGAACTTACCATTTTGCCCAGTAAATGAAATGAATGGAAATAAAATACTTACTATTTCCTTGCAATTATTTATAGAAATCACTAGAAAACAAAAACTTCGAGTTTTAAAGGATAATCATCTAATAAATTGATAAATATTAATTCTATTTTATTTGAGAAGTAATAACAATATATATTATAAAACAGCAAATGATCCAAATATGTTTTTTTCTTAGGATATTGTTCCTGGGTTCTTGGTAGCAAGTTTGATTTCTCAATTGTAATTTTTGAACAAATATTGTTATTATTGATTGAATATTAAACAGAAAATATGAAGAGATGAGCAGACATTGCCACTAACAGAGGAATAATTCATTGAAGAGCCATCATACCTATGAAGGATGGAATACATAAAGATAATGGAGATGAAGGTGGAATTACAAAGCTTCTTAAGTCTTCAGTGATCATTATTGAATTTTTGTCTTTGTTCCCTATATTTTTATTTGAAGCCAGTGATTTTGTGTCTCAACATTTGTGCAACAGAAATAGTAAATATACTGTTTCTATAATGCTTATATGAGTGCAATAATAATAAATTAATATTTGAAAGAGGTTAGAATACTGCCTAGAACATAGAAAATGTATGATAAATAGTACTGATAAAACTTCCTAAACAGAATTTTCCTTTGAACTTTAATAACTTTTTTTGCTTAAAAGTATTCTGTCAAATCAGCTTTTTAAAAGATCCTTTCTATGTTATATGATAGAAAAAAAACTGAAATGATCTAAATGTACAAAATTTGAAAGTTATAATACATTGTTTCTTGTTCCTATGTGTGCATGTGTAACTTAAATACTAGTGATTCTAAAATTAAATGTTAGCCCTGTTTGTACAATAAAATCTGATTTAGCAGAAATATTTAAAATCAGTTTCACTTCCATAGAAATATGAACAGAGTTAGTAAAGGGTTGTTGCCATGGGGATTATAAGAGACTTTCAGACTGAAACATTACAAGGACCTTTCTCTGAAACTTCCATAAACCCATCACTGTAGGTTTTTTCTTTAACCTTTACTTGTAATCTTTTTTCCCACTTATAAGGAGGTTCAAGGTGTTCTATAGTAATATAGGCTTTGCATGAAAGATTATTAATTTTATGATTTATATCTTTTGGAAAAGCTCATATTTCAGAGTTTAACAGATAGGTAATATATAGGGATTCATGTTCATTTCTTAACTCCATTCAGCTTCAAACTAGATCTGAGATACCGAGCTTACTTTTCTGCATTGATTTTTATTTTATTAAATATAGTGAAAATTGTATAGAGGAATACTATGATGAATTACCACACACACAAAAAAAATGTGTGAATGGAAAGAACAAATTTATAAGGGACTGTGCCAGAAGCTTCCTGTTTTTTTCTCTTTTGTGTGGGTATGTTTTTATCTCACATAGCATGATTCCTTATTCATAGTTGACCGGAACTAAAGCCTCAAGGAAAGGGAAGTCTATGTGTACCGACCACTTTGGAGTGGGATTATCTTATCAGACTTCTTTATTTCACTAGGCTGAAGGAATTTATTCTAGATGTAATCTGAATCTGGCATGTTACTGACGTATGCTTGATTCCAAGCAAATGTGACTTTAGTCAGACATATACAGGCTCAGTAAAAATGCCTTGTGCTGTAATTGGATTATCATGTATATATTTTCAGTATATGCCTACTTTTTAGAAAAGTAAATTGGGTGTTGATAAATTGAGAAAGGAGCAGCTTGAGGAAGGGGTTTCCACAGAATTGAGCAACAAGGATGGTTCCTGTTAAGAAATGTTCCCTTCCAGATAGCTCATAAAAGACCTTGCAATCTTACATAAACGTCTCTGACAAATATATGGAAATTATGTATGTTTCTGGCAATAATTCAATGAACACAGTATTTAAATTGAATGATTTAAAACTTGCAGCTTTGTACACAAAAATAAAGAAAGGACTATCCCTCTTATAATTTAATTTATATTATCAATGATATCTCCTGAGGAATCTGCTTCATTCTGATGAATTCTCTTCTAATGAGTTTAGCCACCAATGCTTTATAGTTAGCATATATAAAGATATATAGGGAGAGATATAGATAGATATAAAGATATATATATATATATATAGATAGGTAGATAAATTCTCTTCTAATGAGTTTAGCCATCAATGCTTTATAGTTAGCATAGTCCATGGGATCACTAAGAGTCGGACACGACTGAGCGACTTCACTTTCACTTTTCACTTTCATGCAATGGAGAAGGGAAATGGCAACCCACTCCAGTGTTTTTGCCTGGAGAATCCCAGGGACGGGGGAGCCTGGTGGGCTACAGTCTGTGGGGTCGCACAGAGTTGGACACGACTGAAGCAACTTAGCAGCAGCAGCAATGTGACTTGCCTAGAGTCACATGGAAACCAGGTGGTTTAATTCCAGTAAGACCACTTGTTTGTGATTCAAGTTTCTTTCTTTCATATAGTTTTTTGAAGGAGAATTAGCAGAGAAGGAAACACAGGGAGAATGCCTGAGGCAGGACTGGTACAGGAGAGGCAATAACATTCAGAAGAATACAAGACAGGTTACGGTAAGAGTACAGTTAGTTTGATTAGGCAGAGATTTCTGCAGAAAAGTGGTTGTGTGGAAGATGTGGAAAACTACAGCAAGTCCTTAATAACTTTCTTGATATTCCCATTGTTTCCAGTGTTTTCAAATTGAAGTGTGGGGATGCCTTCCTAACATTTTATAAGATGATATATTGTTTTCTTTAAAAATGTTGGAAATAGTTTTGGTCAGTGGAAGCAATATGAGGTTGTGAACAAAAGAGGACATGAGAAAAGTCATAGATTGCATTAGTAACTTCATATTCAGTCAAATAATTATATTTACTGAAAATCTGCTATATGCTAGAATCTGGTACAATAAAATGAGCAAGACATCCTTCTTATATTCAAGGAATTTATATTTGTCAAGGAATGTATATTTTCCAAGGAATTTACATTCTCTACAGAGAAATACAGGAGTTATATAGTGTGTTAAGCATATTTGTGTATTACCTACAAGCTCAAAGAATGATTTTCCTAAAAAGAAATATTTTTAGAGTATTAACCAAAGTGCTGCTGCTGCTAAATCGCTTCAGTCGTGTCCAACTGTGTGCGACCCCAGAGACGGCAGCCCACCAGGCTTCCCCATCCCTGGGATTCTCCAGGCAAGAACACTGGAGTGGGTTGCCATTTCCTTCTCCAATGCATGAAAGTGAAAAGTGAAAGTGAAGTCGCTCAGTCGTGTCTGACTCCTAGCAACCCCAGGGACTGCAGCCTACCAGGCTCCTCCGTCCATGGGATTTGCCAAGCAAGAGTACTGGAGTGGGGTGCCATTGCCTTAAAGCATCAAAAATATATTTCATTGCTTTGGGAGATTCAGCATCAAGAGAACACATATAAGAAACACAAGGCTTTGGGAACTTCTTGTGCAATCGTTTCTGAGTATTTTTCAAATAGAATAGAAAATAGAAATTACCAATTTGACATTTTTTCACATCTTCTACTTATTTTATAAGAAGGTCAAACAAAAAGTTAGCTTTCATTTGACATTTTAAAAATATTACTGCTGTACTAGGATGGATCAAGAACTTAAGGAACATAGAACACAGAAAAAGCAATGTTTATTCTAACTGGAGAACAGAAAGAAGTATTTTGCTATATTTTAAAATATATTATTTAAAATTACAAAAATTTTGAGTTATAAATAGTAAAACTATTCATTAAGGAAAATTTTTTGACAAATCTGTATTATTTAATGCATTTGAGCGCTTGTCTTATCTATACTTTAATTACTAATTTTACAGTTACAAATTTTATTGGATTCTGACTACTCAGTATGCTGGACTCAAGATTCTCTAAGTATAAATCCAAAGTTTTTTGGAAACTACATTATTTGTATTAATGTAGTTTTTTGGAAGTGACATTATTTGATTTGCTAGTGCACCTTTCTCAAAAGCATAATTGCTCAAATCTCTATTGATATTGAATTAATTACAGACACAACAAAATAAAACATTTTTTCCAAATTTAAAGTATCAATGTCTAGGTGAACTTGCCATAAAGAAATCTGGGAGTTTCAAATTTGAAGAAAGTAAAAATTAACCCTATTACCATTCCTCCATGAATTTACTAACTTAATAAACATTGATAATTCTGTCCTCAAGAAGTGTCATTGCTGGTCTTATTTTGTGCCTGTCTAACATTTGATGTATTAGAGACACCAGATATAGCACCATCATGCGGTAAGCAGCATGGCTAGATGACAAAGGGCCTAGTGATGGGAATCCAGAAATATTTTGATGCCTCAGACTCCTTATCTGTACTATCAGGAATTTTGAGTGCAATGTACAAGACTCTTCGCATATTATTTTCAAGAGGACTTCCACAAAACTTATTTGATATTGTAAGCTTTACACAATGAGATTTATGAATAAACTCTTAACTGATAAATGTTAATATCAAGAGTGATATGCCTTTGTTTCAGCATCTAAAGTTGTGTATTACTTTTAACCATTTTATATTAAGAATACTTCTTTAGTGGATTGTTTACACCTGCAAATTATATTTATGTAGACAGATTAAAACATTGCCTTTCTCTGTTGATGTTTACATTTTTATCAGAGTACTAGTTTAATAACCCCTTTTCTATTGCCAAATTCTTTAAATGTACCTGGAACTTTGTTTATTGCATTGTCATGTGGCATTTTACTTCATTCCATTCATATCTCCCTTCAGTACTCCTCCTCAAATGATCTCTATCCTTTTTATTTATTATTTTTTAACACAATATTTCTTATATTGTATGTTTGTTTATTTTTTCAGTTCAGTTCAGATGCTCGGTAGTGTCCAACTCTTTGCAACCCCATGGACTGCAGCACACCAGGCTTCCCTGTCCATCACCAACACCCGGAGATTGTGCAAACTCATGTCCATTGAGTCAGTAATGCCATTCAACCATCTAATCCTCTATTGTCCCCTTCTCCTCCTGCCTTTAATCTTTCCCAGCATCAGAGTCCTTTCCAATAAGTCAGTTCTTCACAACAGGTGGCCAAAGTATTGGAGCTTCAGTTTCAGCAACAGTCCTTCCAATGAATATTCAGGACTGATTTCTTTTAGGATTGACTGGATTGGTACCTTGTTGTCCAAGGGACTCTCGAGTCTCCTACAACACCACAGTTCAAAAGCATCAATTATTTGGTGCTAAACGTTCTTAATGGTCCAATGCTCACATCCCTACATGACTACTGAAAAAACCAGAATTTTGACTGGATGGACCTTTATCGGCAAAGTAATATCTCTGCTTTTTAATGCGCTGTCTAGGTTAGTTTTAGCTTTTCTTCCAAGGAGTAAGCGTCTTTTAATTTCATGGCTGCAGTCACCATCTGCAGTGATTTTGGAGCCCCTCCAAAATAAAGTTTGCCGTTGTTTTCATTGTTTCCCCATTTATGCCATGAAGTGATGGGACCGGATACCATGATCTTAGTTTTCTGAATGTTAAACTTTAAGACAACTTTTTACTCTCCTCTTTCACTTTCATCAAGAGGCTCTTCAGTTCCTTTTTGCTTTTTGCTCTAAGGGTGGTGTCATCTGCATATTTGAGGTTATTGATATTTCTCCCAGAAATCTTGATTCCAGCTTGTGCTTCTTCCAGTCCAGTGTTTCTCAGGATGTACTCTGCATATAAGTTAAATAAGCAGGGTGACAATATACAGCCTTGACGTTACTCCTTTCCCAATTTGGAACCAGTCCATTGTTCCATGTCAGGTTCTAACTGTTACTTCTTGACCTGCATACAGATTTCTCAGGAGGCATGTCTGGTGGTCTGGTATTCCCAGACCTTGAAAATTCCCTTGAAGAATTTTCCACAGTGTGCTGTGATCCACACAGTCAAATTCTTTGGTGTAGTCAAGAAAGCAGAGATAGATGTTTTTCTGGACTCTCTTGCTTTTTCTATGATCCAATAGATGTTGGCAATTTGATCTCTGGTTCCTCTGCCTTTTCTAAATCCAGCTTGAATATATGAAAGCTCTCAGTTCATGAACTGCTGAAGTCTCACTTAGAGAATTTTGAGCATTGCGTATGAATTTTGAGATAGCGTATGAGATGAGTGCAATTGTATGGTAATTTGAACATTCTTTGGCATTGCCTTCCTTTGGGATTGGAATGAATATCGACATTTTCCAGTCCTGTGACCACTGCTGAGTTTTCCAAATTTGCTGGATATTGAGTGCAGCACTTTAATAGCATTATCTTTTAGGATTTGAAATAGCTCAACTAAAAATCCATCATCTCCGCTAGCTTTGTCTGTAGTGATGCTTCCGAAGGTCTACTTGACTTTGCACTCCTGAATGGATGTCTGGCTACAGGAGAGTGATCACACCCTTGTGGTTATCTGGGTCATTTAGATATTTTTTTGTATAGTTCCGTGTACTGTTGTCAACTTTTCTTAATATCTTCTGCTTCTGTTAGGTCCATACTGTTTCTGTCATTTATTGTGCCCATATTTGCATGAAATGTTCCCTTAGTATTTCTTAATTTTCTTGAAGCGATCTCTAGTTTTTCCCATTCTATTGTTTTCCTTATTTCTTTGCATTGATCACTGAGGAAGGCTTTCTTATCTCTTCTTGCTATTCTTTGGAACTCTGCATTCAGATGGATATATCTTTGCTTTTCTTCTTTGCCTTTCACTTCTCTTCTTTTCTCAGCTATTTGTAAGGCCTCCTCAGACAACCATTTTGCCTTTTTTGCATTTCTTTTTCTTGGTGATTTTCTTGATCACTGCTTCTTGTATGATGTCACAAACCTCTGTCCATAGTTTTTCAGCACTCTATCAGATCTAATCCCTTGAATCTATTTTTCACTTCCACTGTGTAATTGTAAGGGATTTGATTTAGGTCATACCTGAATGGTCTAGTTTTTTTCCCTACTTTCTTCAATTTAAATCTGAATTTTGCAATAAGCAGTTCATGATCTGAGCCACAGTCAGCTCCCGGTCTTGTTTTTGCTGACTGTATAGAGCTTCTTCATCTTTGGCTGCAAATAATGTAATCAGTCTGATTTTGGTTTTGATCATCTGGTGATGTGCATGTTAGAGTCATGTGTTGTTGGAAGAGGGTGTATGCTATGACCAGTGCATTCTCTTGGCAAAACTCTGTTAGCCTTTGCCCTGCTTCATTTTTTACTCCAAGGAGAAACTTGCCTGTTACTCTACATATCTCTTGACTCTCTACTTTTGCATTCCAGTCCCCTATGATGAAAAATGACTTTTTGTTGTTGTTGTTAGTTCTAGAAGGTCTTGTAGGTCATCATAGAACTGTTCAACTTCAGCTTCTTTGGCATTACTGTTTGGGACATAGACTTGGATTACTGTGATATTAAATGGTTTTCCTTGGAAATGAACAGAGATCATTCTCTCATTTTTGAGATTGTACCCAAGTACTTCATTCTGGACTCTTTTGTTGACTATGGGAGTAGTCCATTTCTTCTAATGGATTCTTGCCCACAGTATATAATGGTCATCTGAATTAAATTCTCCCATTCTAGTCCATTTTAGTTCACTGATTCCTAAAATGTCAATGTTAACTCTTGCAATCTGCTTGACCACTTCCAATATACCTTGGTTCATGGACCTAACCTTCCAGGTTCCTATGCAATATTGTTCTTTACAACATCAAACTTTACTTCCATCACCAGTCACATCCACACCTGGGCATTGTTTTCGTTTTGGCTCTGTCTCTTCATTATTTCTGGAGTTATTTCTCCACTGTTCTACAGTAGCATATTGGGCACCCACTGACCTGGGGAGTTCATCTTTCAATGTCATATCTTTTTGCATTTTCATACTGTTCATGGGGTTCTCAAGGCAAGAATACTGAAGTGGTTTGCCATTCCTTTCTCCCATGGACCACATTTTGTCAGAACTCTCCACCATGACCCATCTGTTTTGGGTGGCCCTACATGGCATGGCTCATAGTTTCACTGAGTTAGAGAAGGCTGTGGTCCATATGATCAGTTTGGTTAGTTTTCTGTGATTGTGGTTTTCATTCTGTCTGCCCTCTATGAATAAGGATAAAAGACTTATAGAAGCTTCCTTATGGGAGAGACTGACTGAGTGGGAATCTGGGTCTTGTTCTGATGGGCAGGGACATGTTTAATAAATCTTTAATCCAATTTTCTGTTGATGGGTGGGGCTGTGCTCCCTCCCTGTTGTTTGGCCTGAGGCCACACTTTCTACCCAAGCCTCCACTGGAGCCTCTTGGACACTCACAGCCAAGTCTGACTCAGTCTCCTGTGGGAACACCGCTCCCCTCTCCCAGCTCCTGGTGCACACAAGGTCCCATCTGTGCCCTCCATGAGTCTGTTTCCCCAGTCCTGTGGAAGTTCTGTAATTAAATCCCACTGGCCTCCAAAGTCAAATTCTCTGGGGATTCTCAATCCCTTTGCTGGATCCCCAGGTTCGGAAATCTGTTGTGGGTCCTAGAACTTTCTTAACGGTGTGGGAATTTCTTTGGTATCATCTGCAGTTTGTGTGTCACCTGCTCAGCCGCTCTATGATGGGTAACAATGTAGGACCCAGATCTGCTGCAGCCAGAACCCCTGTCCCCACGGCAGGCCACTGCTGACCCATGCCTTCACAGGAAACACTCAAACACTCAAAGGCAGGTCTGACTCAGTCTCTGTGGTACCTCTGGGTCCTGGTGCACACAAGGTTTTGTTTGAGCTCAAGGTTTGGTTTTGTTTATTTTTTTAAACTGAATTCCTATTTATAACTAATGAGAAATAAGCTTTATGAAGCTGGTTTCTTTGTTTTCAGCAAGGCTGTATCTCTATTGATTAGATTTACTATGCTATCCAGTAAAGTAGATCCTAGCCATATGTGACAATTTGTTGTTGTTGCTCAGTTGCTAAGCCATGTCTGACCGTTTGCAACCCCATGAACTGCAGCAGGCTAGGCCTCCCTGTTCCTGACCATCTCCCAAAGCTACTGTCTCCAGGGAAACTGGTAGAACAGGTCTTCAGATAGTTAGATATTTTCAGGAACTGATTTCATGATCCCAATCCTAGCATGCCTTTATATCTAGAAAAGCACTAAATCCCATCATGGTGACATCAGCTCCTTGTGACTAGCAGAAAACCTTTTGTAAAATGAGTGCTTAATTCCATGTACTCCCCCTTCACCAAAATCACATATGTATTTACCTTCCCCCCTGCTTCTTTGGCGGAGAAGGCAATGGCAACCCACCCCAGTACTCTTGCCTGGAAAATCCCATGGACAGAGAAGCCTCATAGGCTGCAGTCCATGGGGTCGCACAGAGTCGGACACAAGTGAAGCAACTTAGCAGCAGCTGCTTCTTTGGAGCAGTCTCTCAGAGCTATCTGAGGTGCTGTCTCCTGGGCTGCAGTCTTCATTTTGTCCCAAATAAAACTCTCCAGTCTCACATTGTGCATCTTTTTAGTTGACAGGCAGAATTCTTCTTATACATTATTGTTCTTGTTGTTCAGTCGCTAAGCTGTGTCCAACTCTTTGCAACACCTAGGATTGCAGCATGGCAGGCTTTCATGTCCTCCAGTGTCTCCCAGAGTTTGCTCAAATTCATGTCCATCGAGTCAGTGATGCTGTTTAACCACCTTATCCACTGCCACCCTCTTCTTTTGCCTTCAATCTTTCCCAGCATATGGATGTTTTCCAGTGAGTTGGTTCTTTGCATCAGGTGTCCACAGTATTGGAGCTTCAGCTTTAGCATCAGCCCTTCCCATGAGTATTCTGGGTTAATTTTCCTTAGGATTGACTGGTTTGATCTCCTTCCTGTCCAACGGAAGGAGAAAGTCTTCCAGCACCGCAGTTCAAAAGCACCAGTTCTTCAGCATTCAACCTTCTCTATGGTCCAACTTTCACATTCATGCATGACTACTGGAAAAAAACAGCTTTGACTATACAGACTTTTGTCGGCAAATTTATGTCTTTGCTTTTTAATATGTGGTCTAGGTTTGTCATAGCCTTCCTTCCAAGGAACAAGTTTCTTCTAATTTCATGGCTGTAGTCCCCATCAGCAGTGATTTTGGAGCCCAAGAAGAGAAAATCTGTCACTGTTTCCACTTTTTTTCCTTCTATTTGCCATGAAGTGATGGGACCAGATGCCGTGACCTCAGTTTTTTTAATGTTGTGTTTTAAGCCAGTTTTTCGGAGAAGACAGTGGCACCCCACTCCAGTACTCTTGCCTGGAAAATCCCATGGACGGAGGAGCCTGGTAGGCTGCAGTCCCATGGGGTTGCTAAGAGTCAGACACAAACTCAGTGACTTCACTTTCACTTTCCACTTTCATGCATTGGAGAAGGAAATGGCAACCCACTCCAGTGTTCTTGCCTGGAGAATCCCAGGGACGGGGGAGCCTGGTGGGCTGCAGTCCATGGGGTCGCATAGAGTCGGACACAACTGAAGTGACTTAGCAACAGCAGCAAGCCAGTTTTTTCACTCCCCTCCTTCGTTCTCATCAAGAGTCTCTTTAGTTTCTCTTCACTTTCTGCCATTAGAGTGGTATCATCTGCGTATCTGAGGTTGTTTATATTTCTTCCTGCAATTTTGATTCCAGCTTGTAACATGCAGCTTGGCATTTCACATGATGTACTCTGCATATAAGTTAAATAACCAGGGTGACAATATACAGCCTTGTCATGCTCCTTTCTGAATTTTGAACCAGTCAATCCGTTGTTCCATGTAAGGTTCTAACCATTGCTCCTTGACCTGCATGCAGGTTTCTCAGGAGACAGGTAATATGGTCTGATATTCCCATTTCTTTAAGAATTTTCCACAGTTTGTGTGATCCACACAAAGACTTTCACATAGTCAATGAAACAGAAGTAGATGTTTTTCTGAAATTCCCTTGCTTTCTCTGTGATCCTATGAATGTTGGCAATTTGATCTCTGGTTCCTCTGCCTTTTTTAAACCCAGCTTGTACATCTGTAATTTTTTGATTCAAGTACTGCTGAAGCCTACTTTGAAGGATTTTGAGCATAACTTTACTATCATCAGAAGCAAGTGCAATTGTTCAGTAGTTTGAACATGTAACAATTTAGTATAAATTAATTAAAAGTAAATAAGATAAGAAAAGTATGTCCTCAGTCACATGTCACATTTCAGCTACTCAGTAGTCACGTGTGGCTAGTGGTTATGGTCGTGGACAATACAGATGTAGTACATTTCCATTATCCCAGGATTCTATGATCTGCACTAAAATGATTGACACATAAAGGATGCAGGTAATAACCAGTGATCAAATCCAAAACTTTACATATAAGCTAATATTTTCAATAAAGATCTGTCATTTTTTCTTTTATTTTAGATGGAATTATTCCCATACAGTGAAAGATACTGTAAAAGTGAAAAGGTGAAGCCAATCTCCTAGACACTTGGCCACCAGTAAAGTCAAAGATTTTCAGGACAAGTCTCTGCTTTTTCCCTCTTTTCAAATGTGATTGCAAGTTTTTTATTAAAAGAAAAGATAAATTTCTTTATAGATAAATATCTTTCTGAAATTAATAGAATTATTTTATACTAGAAAATAGAAATAGTATTATCATACAATATTATGTGAGGAATTATACCTCCCTTACCAATTGAAAAATGCTTTTAGTAAAGTTGTTTATGGTTTCATAACTAATTGCATTGTCAAAAAAATCCCCAAGACATTCTTTTTTTAATTTTTAAATTTATTTATTTTCCCCAAAATATTATTCTTAAAATCCTACATTTGCTTCATATTTTTAGGTTCAAAAAATTTAGAAGATAGGAATGGGAAGGCTGAGTATTTATAACAGAAAATAATGTATTTTATAATATTAGTATAGCTTTGCTGACAAAAAATGTGACTAAAATCAGTAAATTATCATCAATAATATTATTATCCATAAAATCAGAGACCTCATATAATTGTGTATAATTGGTATGATAAATATCAGACATAATTTTTTTCACTGCTGCTTAAAATTGAACTTCATTAGTAAATCATAATTATAAACTGGCTTGTTGGTTTTAATACCAAAGTTTCTTACAAAATATTTACAGTTAGATTTTACTCTTGAAACTTACTTGCTCAAATGAACAATATGGGCTTTGAATCACTGTATTGTGGATATAGCTGCATTTTCCTTTAGCTTATATAAGTAAAATGAAAGCAGATTTGATTTATAAATTTTATTACAATCAATGGGCATATCCATGTGCTAACTTTTATGATGATACCTTTTTATATATGAAGTTGTACAAAAGCTATGGTGCTGTTCAATAAGAGGTTTTTTTTTTTTTTTTTTCTAACCAGTTGTCCTTTAGGAAAACAGAATTTTATAGATATACCATTTAAAGATATTAGAAGGCCTTCTCCTGGAAACAGAAATTACATCTAAGAAAGCCCATTATCTAATCTTTACAGGTTGTAGCAAACCATACCGTGTAAATCAAACCCATCCATGGACATTTTGGGGCACATTTCTATATTCTATCTTTCCTCTATCCCCAGTGGTTCAACAAGAATGGAGGAAAGACAGTTGTTATTGTTTTCAGTTACTGAGGGAAGCAGCTTTTATATTTACTGGTAGGATCAGAGAGGCACTTGGCAACCTGGAGAGCTCCCTTGGCACCAGGTTTTAAGTTTTTGGGGTGTGTTTGTTCTTTTTGTCTTTCAGGGCTGCAGGGAACAGCATGACCATCATGTTCAGCTTTGATGCCTGTGGTGATAGGTTAGGTTTGAGACATAATACAGAGAAAGACAGATGCTTGCTGCATTTGTGTTGAAAAATTTAGAGGATAAATGTTAAAAGCATTTGGGTCCACTTACACTGAAATAAGCAAAAGAACAACACAAATTCTTATAAATTGCTGGTCAAATTATCAGTGGCTGCTTCTGTTTTAATTGTAACATATAGGATAGAAAATGGCCTTAATATTTCAGTTTTTGCTTTGCAAAACCGTTGTGTATGTGTGTGTGTGTATGTGTGTGTATGCAGACTTTAACAGTTGAGACTTAGAAATCTCCAAATTTTTGCTTGCCTGAAACTTTGTTGTTGTTTAGTCACTCAGTTGTGTCTGACTCTTTGCTAACACATGAACTGTAGCCTGCCTGGCTCCTCTGTGGATGGGATTTCCCAGGCAAGAATACTGGACTGGGTTGCATTTCTGTCTTCCGGGGATCTTCCTGACCCAGGGATTGAACCTGCATCTCTACATCTTGTGTCCTGCATTGCAGGTGGATTCTCTACCACTGAACAACCACAGGGATCTAATGTGTATGTTCATTTTGGTTTTGTGGCAAAACACATATGGTAAAAAATAAGCATTAGTATGCTAACTATTCCCTGGAGAAGGAAGTGACAACCCACTCCAGTATTCTTGCCTGGAAAATCTCATGGATGGAGGAGCATGGTGGCCTACAGTCTATAATGTTGCAAAGAGTCGGACATGACCAAGCAATTAACACTTTTCTTCATGCTAACTATTACCACACAGTAGAGCTATTATTCGGAGAAGGCAATGGCACCCCACTCCGGTACTCTTGCCTGGAAAATCCCATGGACGGAGGAGCCTGGTGGGCTGCAGTCCATGGGTCGCTGGGAGTTGGACACGACTGAGCGACTTCACTTTCACTTTTCACTTTCATGTATTGGAGAAGGATATGGCAACCCACTCCAGTGTTCTTGCCTGGAGAATCCCAGGGATGGCGGAGCCTGATGGGCTGCCGTCTATGGGGTCGCACAGAGTCGGACACGACTGAAGCGACTCAGCAGCAGCAGCAGCCGCAGAGCTATTATTTAGTTGAATCTGTTACCAGAGGAAAATAACTTTCCTTTTTCTCTGCCCTGCATTCATTCTAATCTTTTTCCCTTGAGGTAGATCATTAAAATCTAATTAATAATATTTAAGATTTTGCTACTAAAAATGCAGTCTGTCCATGAACCAGAAGAATCTGTATTACCTGGGAACTTGTTAGAAATGCAGAATCCCCATACCTACTGAGCCAGAATCGACATTTCAACACAATTTCTAGCTAATTTGAATGCATATTAAACTTTGAGAGGCAATAGTTTAATGTATGCATTATATTGCAGTAGCATTTCCTAACCCTATATAAATTTCTGATTCCTGAAGTGAAATTATGCTTTTTTATTAAACAAAACCAGAAAGTCATGAATATTTAACTTCAGTGTCACTCACTTCTCAAAGGTGAGTAAACATAAATTATTTTAATATTATACTTGTACATTAGCATCCATATTTTAATTTAACTATATGCTTTTAGGATCCAAGAGAGTGAAAAGTATAATTCTCTCAACAGCAGATTATTCATACTTATTGGTATCTTAATTATGTTCTTCTACTCCAGAAGAAGTTTTATCTTTGAAAAATTACACTTATTAAAATTATTTCCAACTAGTTAAGGATTATCAATGATAGCATGCCCCCATGGCTAAGAAAGTTTCTTGTGCAAAAGACTGAAATATATGGTCTCAATGTCACATCTTTGAAAACTCTTAAAAATAATAGATTAAATACTTGAGCAAATAAGAGATTTCAAATGATTGGCTTTGTTTTTTAACTCCAGGTTTTATTAATTTCACATGTAAAGATTTCTTGGTCTATGATTAAGTACATTATTTTAATGTATACTTAGTGTATATTGTGATCACTTATACCACGTTACATATTTATATGCTAAATGTATTTTTACACAACTATAATCCTGATTCATGGCTGCATATGTATCCCCTCACACCCAAAATATTATCTTTTAACCTGTTCTCTTCCTCGTCTCCTAGTTCTTATTTGGTCACCTCATATAATTTGAGAAATTCTTCTGTCTTTTTTGGGTAATTCCTAACTTTTGAAATCATCTATCCATTCAATTAGTTTTAATCCTAGAAAACAATTTGGAAAGTAATACCATTTCCACCAGTTTTATCAAAGACTCATATTAATTATGAAGCCTAATGGATTCAATAAACATTTCTTCTTAACTTAAACATTTATCTTCTTTCTGGGCCACATATTTTCATCTATATATCAGAGACTTACTGGATTCTTAGAATACACTGTAACTGTACACTGTAATAGGAATTTTCAGAATGTCATAAAACTCTTCCCAGAAATCTATAACTCTCTCTATATAAAATACACAGTAA
Source organism: Bos taurus (assembly GCF_002263795.3). Taxonomy (NCBI): domain Eukaryota; kingdom Metazoa; phylum Chordata; class Mammalia; order Artiodactyla; family Bovidae; genus Bos; species Bos taurus. The sequence continues at coordinate 40,549,888 of NC_037339.1, read as the reverse complement.
TAAATAGTCCTTTATTTTAGGAAGCTCAATCGTGTTAGCTACAAATTATAACACTAGATCAAAATTAATATATTTTGTTTAATTCTGTACAAAAATAGAGATGTGATTTTAATTTTTTATTTTATATTATTAATCATTGGTTTTCACTATTCCTCATTAAACAAGTGAAACAAAGGAGTACCCCAGATTACTTAATGAGACTAGAAATTCATATTGTAGAAATATTGTTAAAGAAAATATCAATCATATAAGTTATTCTTGGCAGTTGTGGTGGTATATTTTCCTATGTATGTGTGTGTTTGTTTCATAAGAATGCTTAACATAAGATTTATTCTCTTATTGGTCATTTTAAGTACACAATACCTTGTGTTGTGTTCTTTTATCTTTTCAATAAACTGCAAGCAATACATTTATTTTAAATTGCCTGTCTAATGAATCAAGAAAGTAGTTAAACATTCTTTCTCTCCCCTCAAGAACATTTCTAGGTATAAAAGATGAAGGAACTGAATGGACAAGTAATTATATAAGGTAGTCTATAGAAATGCCATAAAGAGAGTCATGACTACATATTATGCACATTCTGTGGAAAGAGTTATTGCAGTCAGTTGAGAAAACCAAAAAGACAAGCATTAGGATGAGGTGAAGGATGAACCACCTTTCAACAGGCCAAGAAAGGTCACTATAACTGAATGGAAAATAGTGAAAAAGTATACTAGTTCTAGAATTCAAGGCTTTATTTGCCAAGATAATAAAATTACTTTCTCCAATAACATATGACATGAATTTTTCAAAGTAGAGTGGTCATTTATAATTTATGAACATCCCTCACCCTGTCCATGCCTTAGTTTTAAAATCCTGTTACTCCACAATTCACAGAAATCTAATGGGTATGAAATACGATTATAACATGGACAAAAGGTATGATTTATTCAGAATTAGCACAGAATCCAGGGTGTGAATAGGACCTTGACACCTTTGTCCGTTTAGCCTTCATCTTCACATTTGCTCTTAAAGCAATGTGTGAGTCTCATTGCCAGTGTTGTCCCCCGTGTCGTTTGATGGGATGTTCAGACACCATCTGCCTGGAAGAAGCTTTATCATAATTTCCAATAATCAGGTGATTGTGAAATAGCCCCTAAGAAAAAGATTCTGTTCTCTTTCTTCCTTGCAACAGAAAATTCAGCTACATACGCTGATTACTAGGTGTTTTAGAAAGAGGCAGATGCCGCAGTTGGACACTAGTTTTTTCATTAACACCATGTATTTAGGTAAGGAGACAATTATTAATATGACATCGAATGTTTTGCAAATATACCTGAAAAATACTACAATACTATATCTTAAATTGTAATTTTTAATCACTTAATTCTACTTCTGTATCTTTACTATTATTTTAAAATGTAACAGTTATCTTTCATTTAAAAGTTACAAATAGTCAAACTGCTTAAACCATTTCTCTATTATCACAAACTTCTGCCATGACATGTTTTTTTATTGCTTTTGAAAAATATAATATTAATATATGGGAGGTTTTGTAGTTAAAAGTGGCTACCTTTATCATCTGAGGCACTCTGCTTTCACAATATCTGAGAGACCTAAGAGAGATATAATAAAAATAGCAACTGAGATATCTGGGATGATGTTTGACCTCAGTAGAAAAGGAATGAAACATGTTGTGAATGCAGAAACTTGTAAGGGATCTAGTTCATAGCAAGATTTTTCAAAAATGTATTTACCTACACTATTCCAAATTCCACCTGACATACCAACTTTGTATTTTGTCTCAATGGTTAGGAATTCAGGCTCATAGTAAGTAATACTGAATTCCCTTCCTGCCAACTGCTTCCTCTCTGATTTAGGGATAAATGTTTAGCCCCTCTGACCCTTATTTTCTAAAATATATTGCAATGAGATTCAAATGTACATAAAGACCCAAGCACAAAATACAGAGTAATGATTACTTTTATTATCATTGATATTGGCTATAGTAGTAGTTGCAGCAGTCATTCAAATCTGTATAAAACTTAATTGAATCCAAGTAATTCCTTCTAATATCTAGCTAAGAAGCTGCACTGAAGAAATAGAGACACTCTTTGTTGTTCATTTTCCTTTTTCAAGGGATTGAAAGGAAATTAATTTAAAATTTTAGATCCTTCTTGCCATGACACCTTCCAAGCATTTCAGGGAAGTTAAGGATAGTAATAAGGAGCTTAGGAACAAGGACAACTAAAGTCAGAGCCCGCCCTCCACCCACCCCCATGAATTTTAGCTATGTCCTAACTTTTCCAGGAAGGACTGGTAAACACTATTCAACTTCTTTAAACCTGTGTTTCCTTAGTCTGGGAGGTGAAAATTTACTCCCTGTGTATGGATGGATGTTTAGGGCTTCCCAGCTGGTGCTAGTGGTAAAGAATCCACCTGCCAGTGCAGGAGACATAAGAGACATGAGTTCAGGCACTGGGTCAGGAAGATCCCCTGGAGGAGGACATGGTAACTCACTCCAGTATTCTTGCCTAGAGAATCACCATGGACAGAGGAGCCTTGCAGGATACAGACCACAGGGTCACAAAGAGTTGGACCTTACTGAACCTACTTAGCACTTAAGCATGAGTTCAAGAGTGTGCAAATATCGGTTCATGTAAAGTTGAGTCAACAAAGATCTGTACTGTATTCTGAGAGGGAAGAAAAGTGTCTGAAAATTTTCAGTGGAGAAATGGCTTGATATGACCTTGGTTAAAGCAATCATTCTAGTTATTATGCAGGAACTGACTTTAGTACACAGATTAAAAACAGAGATACAGATAATGGTGGTTTGAATCAAGGTATATAGCCAAGGAGGCTGTAAAGAATGATGAAATATGGGATATTTCCTAAATATATAGTAAAGCTGATATGCTATGATTACGAATTAAATGTGGAAGTGGGAAGAAAAGAGAAAATTTGTCTCAACCTATTGACGTCTTGTGTTTAAGTCTGAATGAGAGGGGGGATGGGAAATCCTGGAGCTTGGGTAGATTTAGGAGGGAAACTGAGTCTAGTTTTAGGCAAAGAAGTTTAAGATGCCTATTTGACATCTAAAAAGAAATATCAGGGAGTGATCTAATTTATGAATTCTGAGAGAGAGCAAGGCTGTATTTGGAGACATATATTTGGGATTCATCATAAAATTTAATGCCATGAAACTAGATACCACACTAGGTAGCCTGTGAGAGAAGAGATCCACGAACAGGGCCTTGAGACAAGTGCACTTTCAGTGAAAGGAGGGGAGCCCCCAAAGTACACAGAGAAGTGGCCAATAAGGTAAGTGGCAAACTGGGAACAGTAGTGCCCTGGAAACGAAGTGAAAACGTTTTTTTGGGAGACGACTGTTTTTCCAGGCAAATTGTGTTGAGGGTATGTGAGGCCTTAAAACAGAATTGATCATTGGAAGATATTGTGTGTGGCCTTGTAAATAAAGTTTCTAAAATCTAACTTACAGTTTTTTCATGTCCTGCAGTTTCTATTTTAACCAAAAGTGGGGTCCAGGTGCTAGCTGCTCAACAAACCAATGAAGAGGCCAGGTTGGTGGAAAGAAAAGTTTGCTTTCTTTTGAATGTCAGCAACTGGCAGGGGAGAGGGCAGAATCCTGCCCAAAGGCAGATTTCCCCCCACCCCTAAAAGCAATGGACAAGAACTTTTATAGGTTGAAGGAAGGGGCTACATACAGAAACAACACAATCAGCTCTGATAGTCATCTTGAAATCGGTCATTGGCGGTCTGACCAACATCATCTAGATTGTTTTAAGTACAATTAATCTTCAGTTCCAAGATTGGTTTGTTTCCATTTCTTTGAGGCCAATTCTCAGAATTGTGACCATCAATGTCATTGCTACAGTCTGGTCATCATGTTGTTAACTTCTTCCACCTAGTGAGGGTTTCAGTATCTGCAAAACAGCTCACACAGGCTATGTCTCAGAATATGATCTATAGCATTTGAGAAGAAACTGCAGGTCCTTGAGTATGCTGAATGACCAAACCATTATTATTTGGTCTCCACTGACTATTATCCTTTGTTTCTGCATTTCTCACTTCTCTGATTAAACTTATTCTTTGGCTAAAGTTTTTCCACAGACAAAAGACAGGCGGAGGGCATAGGGGACAAGAACCATAAGATCTTGCTCCATTTCACAGTCACTTTCTATGTCCCTTTGGTAACTTTAAAAGAAATAGCCTGAGTACAGTGTCTCTCCTACTTTCCAAGATTAACCTACATTACTTGGCTTTACACCTACTTACAGAGCCAATTTGTGTTCTCACTGTTCATTACTCTATTTTAGGATATTTTTATGGAATGTTCACTTTATACTGCTTCCATTACACTATTACCCACAACGATTCAAATTCCATCCCATTTTAACAAGCTAATAAATTATTTTAACCTCCAGTATTCTGCAGTTGTCTTTATATTCATTTCACAAACATATTTTTTAAATGATCAATATGCTTTATCTACCAGGTCCTCTTTCTTTCTCTCCCAAACCTCTTGCAATGTGACTTTCTTCTATGACTGTACTCAAAATTTTCTGCTTAATGACACCAATGATTTCATAAACACTGAAACCAGTGGTTTTTTGATTATTCTCTCTATGCAGCTACTCTAAGTAGAAAGGTAAAAAATTATTTTCACTATTTGCAAGTTTGATTTACCATGACTTCAGTTTCAATAATAAATCCCCAGGAACTCCTCTTTTGACTTATGCTTTTCATAGACCTTCCTTTGAAAGCCTCTGATCTAGAAAACAAGGATTATGTTAATGTCTCTTACGGAGGGCAACACCTAAGGTAAAGACCAAGCTGATTGTCTCTGGGTTCCTACACATCTCCCACTGTTAAATTTTCCATTAATTTGAAAATGATTTTCAGTAATTAAAATCACAGTTATATTAGCCTCTTGACACAAATTTAAAATAAAGAGCTTTAACTTTATAAATGATAATGCTCACTGCAGTTGATGGTGCTAAAAGGTAACAATACAACCCTGTAAACACATTTGGAGTTGCTATCCTGAACATGAGCCAGCATCATAATCTGCTTATCAGTGAGAAATGTTCAGGGAGTGTGAAATTCAACAAGACAAGCCAAAGAAAATTAATTCAGACTTGCCTCAGAAATGCCAATTGACCTAATCTTCCTCATCTATTAATTCTGAAGGTAGAAGGAGCAATAGATAGAAAAGCCTAGGGGGTAATCATAATAACACAAGACTTAGGAGCAGCTCACAGAGCCGGCTCTGCTCCCAAAGACCAACCAGGGAATTTTGAATAGTTATTTAAATGTGCAGAGGCCATGTAGAATCTTACAGGTCAAAAGCAAAATCCAAAAATCAATAGCAAAAAGTGAATTAGGAAACTTGAAGACATAAATAATATGATGAGTTGATTTAATACAAGTGACTCTTGGATTTGGAGGCATCCTATAATAACAGAGGAATCATGTCTTTTGGTGAACCATACCAGAACCCAACCATAAGCTTCACTAGCAGGTTTAGAGACAATAAAAGCTTTGAATCATAATACTTATAAAATGGTGTAACTTTAAACACTGCTCCTGAAATCTAGTGCCAGTTACATAGCATACAGTTTATGGTTGTGAGTCAAGGTTTATAGGCATCAAGCCCCATTGCATGCCCATGTTTTATTCCCCATTAGAAATAATAAAGCCAAAATACCTGTAATTAAGAGATGAAACTGATCTTCTAGGAAATATTATGTATTGTTAATAAGCTTTTCAATATATCATACATAAATTGGCTATTCATCTAACCTTCCAGGAAATCAAAATTGTAGCAGAATGCCTAAGACATAATATGAACTTCTTTGGAGATTTAAAGGTCCTAGTCTATAGGATTAAGTGACCATAAATACATGCAATGATGGCTGTACTTGGTTTTATTGGGGGCATAGTTACTTTACAATATCATGTTAGCTTCTGCTATACAATGAAGTGTGTCAGTGATATGCATACATATATCCCCTCCCTCCTGGATCTCTCTTCCGCACCTCCATCCTGTCCATCTAGATCACCACAAAGCACTGAGCTAAGTTCCCTGTGATATATAGTAGGTTCCCACTAGTGGGATGGATGTTTTTCAGATTGGGGTTTTCTTAGGTGCCTTACATTTAGACCACGGATTTCTTAGCAAATCACAGTTTTAAATCTGTATTGCAATCAATATTTGCTTTTCTGTTTTATTTCTCTTTTCTCTTCCCTTTAACTTTGGCTGTGAAATATGTTTTTAAAAGATGATAGAAACAGATTCCCAAAAGAAGTAATGAGGGCACAGCCAAGAAACAGGGCAGAAATGCTATAAACGTAGTTTAATTTTTTTAACATTTTTTTTTTCAAAATAATTCTTGGTTAAAGAAGGTCTAAGAAATATTTACTTCATAAATGATGACCTCAAAATGGTTTCTAGCACTTTTAGCTTTAATTCTAATAGAATATGACAGGCATTAAGAACTAAATTTAATACCACTAATTATGATAAATTAAATAAACAGCAGTTAACATTAGAAATCTGTTTTTGCCTAACCTGGTTTGTTAGAATATAGTCCCCGTAGTCTTACTTTGACCTATAATCTAGTTACTTTTAAACTCACTTCATAGTCATTTAGCAGTTGTATGCTGAACAGGCTTGGTTGATGGCATGCCGATAGATTGTTCCAAATCAAGCACAGTCACTGACTTAAGCCTCAATTATACCATTACATGGAGAAGGCAATGGCACCCCACTTTAGTACTCTTGCCTGGTAAACCCCATGGATGGAGGAGCCTGGGAGGCTGCAGTCCATGGGGTCGCTAAGAATTGGGCACAACTGAGCAACTTCACTTTCACTTTTCACTTTCATGCATTGGTGAAGGAAATGGCAACCCACTCCAGTGTTCTTGCCTGGAGAATCCCAGGGATGGAGGAACCTGGTGGGCTGCCGTCTATGGGGTCGCAGAGTCGGACACGACTGAAGCGACTTAGCAGCAGCAGCAGCATACCATTACAAGGACTACTTCTGCAGAAGTTTAAATAAGAAAAGAATTTCTACATGGACTTTAAAATTTTTTATTACAGTTAATTTGCAATGTATTTCATTTCTGCTGTATAGCAAAGTGATTCAGTCATAATACATATACATTGTTTTTCATATTCTTTTCCATTATGGTTTATCACAGGATGTTGAATATAGTTCCCTGTACTATTCAGTAGGACTTTGTTGTTTATCCATCCTGTATATAATAGTTGACATCTGCTAACCCTAAACTCCCACTGGGATTGAAATTTGGGGATTACATGGACTTTTGCAGCTGACAGTTTTGAAAATAAATACTGTCTCTTACAATCACTATGGCTGCTAGAGAGTAAATTCTAGGTGCTCTCTCGACTTCAGTTTTCTCTTTTGTAAAATAGAGATTCTTACCAGTAACTCATAAGAAAAGCAAACTCAGTACAGTATCTGAGACATAGTAACATACTTACTTATGTCTTCCTGACTCAAAGGTTTATTGTGCCATTACCATGTAACACAACTGTGTTTAAATGGGTGCCATACTCAGTCACCCACTCACGTCCAACTCTTTGTGACCCCATGGACTGTAGCCCACTTGGCTCCTCTGTCCATGGGATTCTCCAGGCAAGAACACTGGAGTAGGTTGCCATTTCCTTCTCCAAGGAATCTTCCAACCCAGGGATCAAACTCTCATCTCCTGAGTCTCCTGCATTGCAAGTGGAGTCTTTACCACTGAGCCACCAGGGAATGGACATAAATGCCCAAATTATATTAAAATCTCTCTCCTTGTGGACATCACAGGAGAACTAGGAATAAAATTAAGCAAGCATTTGCATTGTGCTATTTCTGTTAAGTGTAGGTACCAAGAGATTTCATAGCCAGGGTATCTATTTATTATTCTGTTGGAGCTTGGGAAAGTCTTCCTCTCTCATGGAGTTACTTTGAGAAATTTAAATGAAATTATTTCTGTAAATCTTTGCTCAGTGTTTGGTACAATATAAGCATACAGCAAACATTGCCTATCGTTAACATTTTTAAGATGAAATTTAAAAGATGTAAATCCAGTAGTATTCAACTGGAAAAGATGGAAGTGAAAAGGGAACAGTATGTGCTAAGACCTGGGGTGGATGAGAGTGGCACAGAAGAGTAGCTAAACAACGACAACAAAAACTGGATATGGTGCATATAGCACCATATAGCACCAACGAGTTCAGAATAAAGGGGATAGAGTTTTGAGGCTGAAATTGTGAAAAGGCCAATTATCAACTAAACTAGAAAATGTAAACATTATTCTTAATTGCAGTGAGAACTCATCAAATGTTTTTAGTGTGAAGAGTTGACATAATCAAATGTTGAAAAACAATGATAAAAACAGTTACTGAAGTCAGAGTGAACAGATATTGTACACTAAATACTTCTAAGTTCTTAGGCAATATCTCATTTAATCCTTCCAGGATAAGACATTAGTTGTACTCATTTTACAACTGAAGAAATTAAAACAGAAAAATAATTAGTTTGCTCAAGATCACACAATTACAATAGTGAAAAAGGAATCCTGATCTTTAACTTCTTTGAAACATTTTTTCCTATCTTAGTGTATAGACGGAGGGGGAAGATAGGAGTTGGCAGTGGTAAGAATTCAGGAAATAATATCACATGGGCTAAGATACTGGCAGTGAATAAAGATAAAAGGACAGGCTTGAGAGGTATACAAGTCAGTGGCATTTGATACCTGATTGTATATTGTGTTTGAATGAGAAGGATGATTCAAAGATTACTTCCAGATATGGCTTGGGCAGTTGAGCGGGTATTGTTTCTCTCTACTGAGCAAGGGGCCATAGAAAGAGGATTGATTTGGGGAATGGAGGTTAGATGTCATGGTTCAACTTTGGACGTGTTGAGGTTGAGATGTTTGGGACATATTCAATTTGAGAGATGTAGTACTGGTAAAGTATGTCTTCCTGTCTGGAAGCAGATGTTTGAGGACCATCAGTGGTAAATGGTAATAAATGGTAATTGAACACTTCTCCTGCAGGAGGTCTTAAGGGAGAAGAGGACAAAAGAAGAAAACAACAACATAGGAAAATAAGCACTAATATTTAAGGATTATACACAGAAGCAAGATTGTAGAGTTGTGAATGCAAATATGGACAGAAGAGGGAACAGTCCTTAAGAGCTGGCTTAAAAGCTGTTTCCCAGGCTAAAGTTTTCAGAATGTCCACCTAATAAAACAGAATTCTAAAAAAAAGATTGACAGAATAATGGGAAAGGAATGAAATGGACAGATTTCAACCAAATGAAAGAGGGTCAGGGTGTCAAATGCTATCAAGATACTAAATATGGTACAAGCCTGCATGCTAAGTCATTTCAGTTGTGTCCAACTCTTTGTGACACTATGGACTGTAGCCCAGCAGGCTCCTCTGTCTATGGAATTCTCCAGGCAAGAATACTGGAGTGGGGTGCCATTTCCTTCTCTTCCCTACCCAGGCATCAAATCCAAGTATCCTGGATTGCAGGCAGATGCTTTACCATCTGAGTTACTAGGGAAGTCCATAGCAATAAGAATGACACTTAGATGAGTACTTGCTATGGGTGAACACAATATTCCTTATTAACAATAAGTGCTTTAATTCTTACAACAACGTATGATAAAAGTGTGATTATTGCTCTCATTGTTAGAGATGAAGAAAATGTGACTATGAGAGATTACAGAGTACCTAAGGTAACTCAATAATTGCACTGTCTTCTCTGACAGAAAAACAGTGTAGCATATTTTTCTTTAAATTTTTGGAATAGGATCACAGGAATAATATCTTATGAGGGTATATGGAAGTAATCTCACACACTTTTAAAAATATAATGTCTATGTTAGTGCAGACAAAGAGAAGTTCCACAAAAGAACCCCAAGTGTAATGAAATAGACAAGGCTAGGTAAAGAGGGGAATAATCTATCATTACTTAATGTTGTGTTATAGGTATAAATTCAGTTTGTCTAAAAATATTAGTACTGCAGGAATTAGTGAAGCTAGGTAACACTAGCTATTGAAGCATCTCTAAATATGTTTTTCAGTCCAAAAAGAAACTGTTTATTTTTGCTTTTTGTTTTTGGAAACAATCCAAAATATGCTTTAATAACAGTGTTTTGACAACAGAATGACTTTAGTCAAAAAGCTTCAACACTGAACTTAGAGTACCTTTTAGTTAAAGAGGAAATAAATGAAGAGGGTGAGGCAAGATGCATGTGCAGAGATCCAGGCAGATCATCTGGTTAAGCATGGGGGATTGAACCTGAAAAGATTTATGGGACCCTGAGCAATTTGCTTTATGCTGGTAATAATTGCAACCCTGCTTATCCTCTATTTCCCTTCTTAACTTTCTCTGCATCACCGCTCTTTTTGAGTTCATCTATCTTAATGAAATATCCATCTTCTGTCTTTCTTTCTTGCTTTACATTTCAGATCTTATAGGGGGTTGAACTAGTTTTCTCAGCTGGACCCACTCAGTAGCCAGAGGCCAACTTTGCTTCCAAGTCAGACTCCATGCAATTTTCCCCATTAGGCACTTGCTTCATTGTCTACATGAGAGCAATAAAACTTATCAGCTAGCTCAATCAAACAAGTCAGCTGGAAACATCTTCTTGCTGTGAATGAACAGAACAGTTAAAAAAATAGCTTCCCTGGAATTGTTGTAGGAACAGTCTAGATCTGTTGTTTGAACATTAGACATACTTTCTACATCTGCATGTTTGTACCTTTCTAAAATCTAGTATGGGCATTGTATGGAAGTACTATCACATTTTTCTTTATAAGTTAAGGAATGGGATTGGAGGTGTGAGATATGAGTCTTAAATGAGTTATTATAGGAATAAGTTCATACTTTATTCTATCAATAACCATTTTGAACAAATAACCCCTTTCCAGCAGCAATTAAGTATCCATTCTCTTTCTTATAATAAAAGAAGTTGTGTTTATGAAATGTTTTGAATTCATCTAGGACACTCCCTGAACCTTGAATGGGGAAGATCTTAATATGGGTGGTATCTTGAACAAATGTGTGAAGTGAGGAATTAGGTGGAAATAGACACAGAAGTAGGAAGCTGGCATCACCCAAACAACCATCATTATATGTGCATACATATAAATACATGCAGGATGCTTATTGGGAGATATATATATATATATGTGATATATATATATGTGTGTGTGATATATATATATATATGTGATATATATATACACACACATACATACATACACAGACACATATGCTCCACTTCTTTTTTGCCATTTTATAGCTTCTGCTGGTTCCAGGCCCTGCATATGGTGTTCACATGGATAGTTTGGGTGGTTTGTATTTTTAGTGTTCAGATAGTTTACCACATCAACACAACTGATTTATAATTAACCTTGGTTTGTAGTAGGTAGAAACCAACCAATACCCTTTTATTTCTGGGGTTGTGAAAGTTACTTTTCTATAACAGTAATAGTTACTTTCAGTCATTTAAAAAGCTGGTTTCTCTAAAGAATATCATAAATCCCTCAGGCATAAGCACCACATTGTTCAGGTTTAGAGGATCATTAAAGACGTATTGAATCAAATAACAAAGGATGTTGGCTGCTGACCATATCTCGATACATCATGCAAAAGTGTTGAAAGCAAATTTTCTGCAACCTTTCACTCTGTGGAAATGTCTCTTTATCAAAAAGCCTTTAGCTTTGTTTAGATCTAACCCGTTGAATAAGTATTTTCCTAACATAAAAGATACATAATTTGTTTTCAAGTTTACAGTGATTCATTAAATTTGACATTAACACACAATAAATGAATAAAAGACCATTTTAACAAGGAAATAAGAAATCTGGGATGCTCACATCAGCCTTATATTTAATGCTATAGGATTTGACCCACACAAGCCCAGCACTCTCCCTCTACTTACCTGAAAAACATGTAACTTTAGTTGTTGGTTCACTTAAAAATAAATTTATTATCAAGGGTGCTTAAATTCAGCAATGTTTAGAATCCATAATAAAAACAGCACAGCATTCATAGCAAGGCTTTCTATAGATAGGATCATTGTAATTAAACAAAAAATTCCCTCCATCCTTACACTCTACCCCTATGCATGTATGTTGGATATATGTATGTATTCACATATCTGCCTATTTGCTATGAGTAGTATATTTAAAAATCAATATTTTATATACAAGTACACAGTGACAAATTGCATGTATATATAGAGGGGTGTGTGTGTGAGTGCATGTGTGTGTGTAAGAGTGTGTTAATCTTCCCGCAAATATTGTTAATTTAATCAATATTTTGTCATGCAGACATATGGTCTATGAGATATTAAAGTTACTTTTTCTTCCATCTAAAAAATAAATAATAACATGAATGCATTAATTATACAATTTGAAGTCTATAAATTATACGGATTGTTAATTTTTACCTCTTTTAATGGATAGCTTCATTGACAAGAAAAATCTGTCATTTAAATTGTTGGAAAGCTTTTGCTTTTGTTCAAAATGTTTTTTAAGGCACAAATAATTCATGCATGCTCCTCCACAGATCAACCTCTTGGAGGAAGTTTATGGTTTGATAAGAGGGTGGTGGGGTTCTGTTTTATTTTTGTCTTATAGCTAGAGGCATAAAACAGCATTTTCTGCCTATAAAGAGTACTCAGAATTCTAAATTCAAACATACCCAGGCACATGCTTCCTGCTGCCTTGCTAACCTATTTTCCAGGGTCATTTTCTTTTAAGTGCAGTTAAAATCTTTCTCTGTCGAACTGAAGTATGTACCAGAGGCTCCTGGGATTTGAGTTCACCATTCCAGACTTTTATCTGGAGCAGGTAGCCTAAGTGAATTTTCCATCTTGTGAAACTCCTGCAGTGAGGTGGCAGAGGTGAAAATGGAGCTAACTACTGACAGATGCGTCATGAGTCCCTAGATTGTGAATCAGGGTTGCAGGTGGAAAAAATATATATAATTTGCTGATCCTAAAAGATATATCTTTCAAGGAGCTAAACTATTCACCCCTACATTTTCTACTTTACCACTTTTCACAGGAAGGTGGATTAAATACCTACACTTCTCAGGTGATATCGTTCCCCACCTGGCACTCTTGCTACTAGATATGTTTCTTTAACAAGTTGCAAATTCTATCCATTCAAGAAGATTACTGTGGGGAAAAGTCTTGATATAAATAACTTTCAACCCTCCCTCCCCATGCTCTAATTTTTTGGTCTGTTTGTGGAAAGTAATAACAATAGGCTACATTTTCTCACTCTGATTTATTCTTAAAGTTTTTTTTAAATTATTTTGAGTTTCCTGAGCTGTAAGCCACAAGCAGCAGAGTTTCAGAGAGCTGAGTGACTCATTGCTTTTTAGATTTTAGCTTCTTGTGGCTACAAAGGTATGAGTTTCTGTCTGAGATCTGATATAATTCAGACATTTAATTTGGTCCTGCATGTTTTAAGTCTGAATTAGTTGCAAGTATTTAAGAATTTGGAGAAGGCAATGGCACCCCACTCCAGTACTCTTGCCTGGAAAATCCCATGGACGGAGGAGCCTGAATTTTAGCTTCCCTTGAATGTTTGGGTGAACCAGCAACACCATCCTAATTCTTGAATGGCCACAAAAGCTGTCTGGAATTGAACCCCACCCTGCCACTGTAGTGCAGGCCCCCTCAAATTTGAATGTTCTCCATCATTTGAGGTCAAATGTCCATTGCCATTGTTCATCATTCCCTCCATTTAGCTTCACTTGTTTACTTTAACTGTCTGTTCATTGAACTCATTTGAATTTTCTACTCATTCTGTACGAAGGGCATAGTCATTCCAAATTTTCCATTTCTTATGAATGAATGTGTGCTGCCTGGAGAGATGCATTAAGAATAATGCTGGTGCTCTGTCTGCCCTCAGCAGGAAAGCAGGCCTCCAAGACTCACCCTATCTGCCAGGGGAGGCAGTGAGAGCAATCATTCTAGACACAGTTGACACACACTTGTGATGAAGGACAACAAGATTGCCTGAAACACTCCTATTATAGCAATTGGAAGAGAAGCTAATGCTTACTGAACTTTTTTTTTTTTCAGACAGATTAACATACTTTCATAGGTCTTGCTTCCATAATAATCCTGTTAGCCTTAATCTACAGATGAGAAGCTGAAGTTCAAGGTTTCATCGGTTGTGATAAAGTCTAGTAAGTGCTAGTCTTAAGTTTTGAATGTTCATCTCTGACTATTATATTGTGCTCCTTTAGTGTTTTGAAAACTCACTTTTTTTAATTTTTAAGAGCAGTCAGTGAATACCTGTAGCAAAGAATTAGATACTAAGAGTAAACCCTTTCAGAGAAATCAATTCTACTGTTCTATTTATTGAGGGCTTATGATGTGACTATCATGGTACTAGAGACTTGATAAAGGTTATCTCATTTACTTCTACAATTTCCCAGTTTGTAGGAAGGTATTATAATCATCACTTTGTAGAAGAGGAAACTCAGGTTCTGTCACCTCAGGCAATAATATATCCAAGATCATAAAACTAATAAGTCTCTGAGGCAGGATTGAAATCCTGAGGAATGTTCTCTTTGATGTCTAGTTTCTATGTACCACAACATTAAAAGTCTGGTTGAAATGTATAATAAAATAGGGATATAACCATACTGCCAAAGATAAATCACAGCCATTTCAATTTCCACTAGGTCTGCTTCCTGAGATTTTGGATGAGATCAAAGGTAGTTCAATGTTTTGGGTCAAGCCTCTCAGTTTCACTTCTGCAAAACATTAGGAAGAAGTATATCAACTTAAAACATATTGAATGAATGAGATTAAGGGTTTTAATGAGAAATAACCATCTAGTGCCCACAAAGTCTTCTGCTGACATGGGAATAGAACCCCAAGACCCACCCCAAACTGAGAAAGTCACCTGTTAGCTTCCTCTTAAAATTTGAGCCTGATTTGTAGCTATTTATGCTTGACTTTCCCTGGTGGCTCAGAGGTTAAAGCGTCTGCCTGGAATGTGGGAAACCCGGGTTCGATTCCTGGGTCAGGAAGATGACCTGGAGAAAGAAGTGACAACCCACTCCAGTACTCTTGCCTGGAGAATCCATGGAGGGAGGACTCTGGTAGGCTACGGTCCATGGACTCACAAAGAGTCGGGCAGGACTATCAAGCCTTCCTGTATATATATATATGCTTGACTTTGCTTAATTTATATATCCTATCTTCATTTTTGTCTTTTAAATAATTTGGGGGTTGAAGTGCATATAATTAATGAGAAAAATCACTCCCTTTAGAAGAATTTACATGGAAAAGTTAAAATAAAAGTGACAAAAATCCCTCAGTGATAATATTGAGCCAGCTAATGGTAAATGGGCTTTGGTATGCTATATTTAACATAGGAGAGATAAGTTGCATGGGCCAGAAGTTGTCAGATTTTATGACATCACCCTTTGATAGCTCTAGGCAAAGAGTGGTTGTATTTCTAAGTCATGATCACACGTGACTTTTAAATTATCCCCATGGTTCTCATTTTTTTACTCGTAGTAAGTATATTCCTATAAGCATTCCCATTATTATTTTATTATAACATTATAATGTTTTATTGCAAAAATTTAGTTCTTAAGGTAGGACCTCTCATAGAATGTCTTTTCCTCTCTCCAATCAAACAGTATTTCTCACTTTAAACTTTTTAGCATCCTTCCCAAATAGTCATTCTTAATATCTAGTATAGAAATAACTCTTTTACCATTAAGTTTACACAATTTTAAAGTAATTATTAGCATATATTTTAAAAACAATGTGAAATGCAGTCCTACATTAGGTAAATAATCATAATCTCTATTCTCAAGCAAACAGTTATTGGTTGTCTACAGCAGTGTTATGTTTTCATAAAACTTTATGATGGGCATAGGAATACATAACCATATAAGTTTTAAACTTTCTTAATGAAGTATTACATTCAAATATAAAAGCCAAAAATTATTTAGCAAAAGAATATAAATGAAAGTAATCTTATATTTTTACAGAGTTTAGCCTCAGTATCTCTGAATAACATAAGATAGTTCTTTATCTGAAATAATGTATCATCTAGAATAAGATGGGCTTCCCTCGTGGCTCAGCTGGTAGAGAATCTGCCTGCAATGCAAGACAACTGGGTTCGATCCCTGGGTTGGGAAGATCTCCTGGAGAAGGGTATGGCTACCCACTCCAGTATTCTGGCCTAGAGAATTCCATGGGCTGTATAGTCTGTGTGGTCACAAAGTGTCTGACACGACTGAGTGACTTTCACTTTCAGAATAAGATACCAGCCTGTAAAGTAGATACCCGTTATACAAGAAACTATGTAAAAGAAAAACAGGATTCACACAGAATGCTCTACAAGTGCACAGGGGTACGTCAATTCTGTTCCTGAGATTTGGGGAGCAGGGTGTGTTGGCAGCACCGTAATTTGACATGTGATAGTGAAGTCACTCAATTGTGTCTGACTCTTTGCAACCCCATGGACTGTAGTCTACCAGGCTCCTCCGTCCATGGGATTATCCAGGCAAGAATACTGGAGTGGGTTGCCATTTCCTTCTCCAGGAGGAAATTTAAAATACTAAGTGATATATATGAGAGAAAGAAACAGAAAGACCTGTGAGATTTTCAGCAATGAGCTAATTGGGGAAAAAAAAAAAGTATGGAAGAGTAAAATGAGGGCTAAATGATTAATTCAGCTACTCAATATCTTTTAAGTGGTTAGTAAAATAAGACTTCATTAATTTAATAGTAAAAAGTGTCATGTTAAAATATCTTGTTAGAAATACATAGATACTTTGTTAGGTTTTTTTTTTTTTTTTTTTCAGTCACACAGGTTTGCTTAGATTCTATGTAAATTAACATTGACATGACAGTTCCAGTAGCTACAGAATAAGTTTAAAGTATTGTTTAGCTTACAAAGTAATTTTTTAACCCATTGTGGAGTTTTTTCATGACAATAATTAGAAAATGAACACTTCAGAATCTGCTATAAAATTCTATTTAAAATATGCCAAAGGAAGTGTAAACAGCAATAATTTTGAGTTAAATCTATGCCGGAGTTTTCCTAAAAGAAAAAAATGAAGACCACTTCTCTCTAGTAGGATACTAAGATGCATCAATGGATTAGTTTTTAATTCTCTTAGTGAAGTGTTACATTTAAGTATAAATACTGCCTTTAGCAGGGCTTCCCAGGTGGTGCAGTTGGTAAAGAACCTGCTTGCCCATGCAGGAAATTCAAGTGATGTATGTTCGATCCCAGGATTGAGAAGATCCCTTGGAGTAAGAAATGGTAACCCACTCAAGTTTTCTTTCCTGGAAAACTCCATGGACAGAGAAACCTGGCTGGCTACAGTCCATGGGGTCACAAAAAGTCAGATGCAACTGAGTGAGCATAAACTATCATGAGCATTGCAAAATACATATAAATAATTTGAGCTGGTGATTTTAGAATGCTACTGCTTTAATTTCTTAGAAAGTGAATTTTCAATTATTGCAAGCTCTTGCCTCATATATGCATTCTTGGTTTTCCTGTCAAGTTCAGTCATCTATGTGACAAATATATTACCTGTGGTTTCCATTCATATACAATCACTGATTTTCTTCAATGACACTGATGACTGTCACTGTCACTGGTAGAAATAGGATTATGTTTCTACACTTGAAGAGTTTACAATGACTTGTGAATGTGTGAGGGGTGGAAGAGTAGATAAAGCATATATTAACAACTACTTATTCAACAAACTTATTTAACATCTGTTAATACTAGAAGTGTTGCTCATTTTTGGAATACTACAATGATTCAGACTTATTCATGAAAGGGGCCCTAAAAGTCATTTTATGAATTGTAGAGATTTAGAGGAAGTTGAGCTCATTCAAGTCAGAGGTAAGAAAGTTTAAAGATTGAAAGATATTTTAAATGAACCTTGAACAGTGATTGACAATTGGTAGTCTTTTATGTGTGGGTGTGTGTTTTTCTTCTTTTAGTACTCCTTTTGAGAGTCACTGAAATCCTTTTTAGTATTCTTGGTATAGATCTATTTCTCTCCCATATTTCCTTTTCTTCCCTGTTTACTCCCCCATAGTTATGAACATTCTGTATCACCCTTTAGAATCAATGTTCTTGAACTATAGCAATATAAGATGGTGATATGATGCTGAGGCTCAGCAGAGAGATTATATATTGAAATCATTTTCAAATCAGATATCTTACATTAGAAGAAGGCTGAAAGAATAAATGTTTTGTCACAACTTGTCATAAATGTGATTACAGATTGCCACCTGCTTTGGATAACAAGTGATTTTCTAGAGAAGTTGTCTACAACATGGTTGCCTTTATCAGTATGTTTTCTTCTCTCCTGGCATTGTATTTGTCATTTCTAATACAAGCTTTTGCTATCTATTGCAGTAAAGCAAACAATTTGTTTTCTGCTTGAAATAGTAGGGATATGACCCCAAGCTCCAAAAGACAGTTCTGCCTCTTTTTCTTTTTCCATGAATGTATTGGAAGGAGTGTGGTTTCTGACTATTTCATACCTATCTATATTTCCTCTCTATATTGATTGCAATATTTTTGCTAACAAATTGGGTTATAAATATAACTCCAGACAGCAGATATGTTCTAAGTTTGATTATAGCAGAATAACTATATTTTGTGACATGGTCATGAAGAAAAGAAAAAAAAAATCCTGATATTTAGATAAAGTGGGTCTTAGAACTTCCACATATTTAAAAGGCTGTTGAAGGCAAATTAGAAATGGATAGATGATGAAGCTGAGCCTCAGTCCATTATTTAAAGCAAGAAAATGTTGATTTTCCTGCCACAGGGGAATGTCAGCACTTATAAAGAAAAAGATGTTGACTTGAAGCAAATGAGTTAGAAGGCTACATCACAAGCTTTTCTATGGTTAAGTGAAAGTTGATGAAGAGTGGCTTTTCCCTTTATGAAACAGTAAATTTGACTTTATGTACTAAAGAATTATATGACACATTCCTTACCAAAGTCAGGTACTGTCCTTAATTGTATTTTATGTTAACAACTTAAATCCTCACAATCACACTATGAAGTAAATATAGTTCTTATCTTCCTCGTTTTAAATAAGGGGGAATAGAGTCCCAAAGGGTTTAAGTAATTTGCTAAGAGTGATGCAGTTATTAAGTAGTAGAAGCAGATTAAAACCTATATGGTCTGGTCCCAGATTCTCTCTGCTCTTAACCATTTTATTATGTTGTCTAATGACACACATGACCCCTTTTAAAGTGAAATAGTGTAATCTTAACATTTTACACTTAGATTGTACAGAGGATTAAAAAATCACAATTAATTTATATCTTTAGGATAGAATAAGGAAAGATATTATTTTAAGGCAGAATTAATTTAATCACTAATGACTGTGTTAAGAACCTTTACTTTGCAATGATTAGTTTTCTAAATTAATGTGATTATTAGTGTCATGCAAATACCTTTTCCAGTGTGAGTTTATCAATGAAACTTTCAGATAATAGAAATAATTGTAAAGTTGTGGTCTCGTATGTAGAAACACAGTAAGAAATAAACATGAAATTTAACCATTCATGGGCTTCCCTGCTGGCTCAGCATAAAGAACCTGCCTGCAATGAGGGAGACCTGGCTTTGATCACTGGGTTGGGAAGATCCCCGGAGAAGAGAAAGGCTACCCACACCAGTATTCTGGCCTGGAGAATTCCATGGACTGTATAGTCCATTGGATAACAAAGAGTCAGACACGACTGAGCAACCTTCACACTTTGACCATTCATTGTAGGGCATTTTGTTTCAACATTATACATTTTTTAATCCTAATCAAGAAAAGTAACTTTACTTGTCTTATTACTACTATAATAATCCAGTATAGAATATGAAGCAAAAACAAAATGATACAAACTCAAAATTCTTAAAAATTCCTATTGACCATGCTTTATGAGTCTAATCAAATAAGTAGGTACATTTAACACAAAATATCAATTATGTTATTTAAAATCCTAAAAAATGATGCTGTTAAAATGCTGCATTCAATATGTCAGCAAATTTGGAAAACTCAGCAGTGGCCACAGGACTGGAAAAGGTTAGTTTTCATTCCAATCCCAAAGAAAGGTAATGGCAAAGAATGTTCAAACTACTGTACAATTACACTCAATTCACATGCTAGTAAGATTATGTTCAAAATCCTTCAAGCTAGGCTTAAGCAGTATGTGAACTGAGAACTTCCATATGTACAAGCTGGTTTTAGAAAACAGAGGAACCAGAGACCAAACTGCCAATATTTGTTAGATCACAGAGAAAGCAAGGGTATTTCTGAAAAACCTCTACTTCATCTACATCTGCTACACTAAAGCCTTTGACTATGTGGATCACAACAAACTGTGGAAAATCCTTAAAGAGATAAGAATACCAAATCACATTTCTGTCTCTGATAAACCTGCATATGGATCAAGAAGCAACAGCTAGAACCGACATGGAACAAGAATAGAGATGAAGACATAGATAATGGACTTGAGGGTATAGCAGAGGAAGGAGGTGGTGGGATGAACTGAGAGCATAGCATTGAAACATATACATTACCAGTGTGTAAAATAGATAGCTATCAGGAAGTTGCTGTACAACACAGGGAGCTTAACCTGGTGTTCTGTGATAATCTAGAGGGATGGGCAGAAAAAGGCAATGGCACCCCACTCCAGTACTCTTGCCTGGAAAATCCCATGGACGGAGGAGCCTGGTAGGCTGCAGTCCATGGGGTCGCTGAGGGTCGGACACAACTGAGCGACTTCACTTTCACGTTTCACTTTCATGCGTTGGAGAAGGAAATGGCAACCCACTCCAGTGTTCTTGCCTGGAGAATCCCATAGAAGGTGGGCTGCCGTCTATGGGGTCGCACAGAGTTGGACAGTACTGAAGCAACTTAGCAGCAGCAGCAGAGGGATGGGATGGGAATGGGGTGGGAAGGACATTCAAGACAGAGGGGCTATATTTATACTTATGGCTGATTCATGCTGTGCAGCAGAAACCAATACTACATTATGAAGCAATTATCCTCCAATTAAAATTAATTTTTAAAAAATATATTAAATGTGCAAAATGGGTAGAGTTAAGTAGCTTATAATTAACAAAACATAAAAGGCTAATAACAATAAATCAACAAATCAGTCATTCAAATATGATTTATTACACAGATGAAAATTGCAAATACCAATTCATTTCAGTTTAGTCGCTCAGTCATATCTGACTCTTTGTGATCCCATGGACTGCAGCATGCCAGGCTTCTCTGTCCATCACCAACTCCTGGAACCTATTCAAACTCATGTTCATTGTGTCGGTGATGCCATCCAACCATCTCATCCTCTGTTGTCCCCTTCTCCTCCTGCCTTCAATCTTTCCCAGCATCAGAGTATTTTCAATTGAGTCAGTTCTTTGCATCAGGTGGCCAAAGTATTGGAATTTCAGCTTCTGCATCAGTTCTTCCAATGAATATTCAGGACTGATTTCCTTTAGGATGGACTGGTTGGATCTCCTTGCAGTCCAGGGGACTCTCAAAAGTCTTCTTCAACACCACAGTTCAAAAGCATCAATTCTTCGGTGCTCAGCTTTCTTTATAGCCCAACTCTGACATCCTTACATGACTACTGGGAAAACTATAGCTTTGACTAGATGGACCTTTGTTGGTGATGTCTCTGCTTTTTAATATGCTGTTTAGGCTGGTCATAGCTTTTCTTCCAAGGAGCAAGCGTGTTTTAATACATGGCTGCAGGCACTATCTGCAGTGATTTTGAGACCAAAAAAAGTCTCTTACTGTTTCCATTGTTTCCCCATCTATTTGCCATGAAGTGATGGGACCAGATGCCATGATCTTCATTTTCTGAATGTTGAGTTTTAAGCCAACTTTTTCACTTTCCTATTTCACTTTCATCAAGAGGCTCCTTAGCTATTCTTCGCTTTCTGCCGTAAGGGTTTTGTCATCTGTGTATCTGAGGTTATTGATGTTTCTCCTGGAAATCTTGATTCCAGTTTGTGCTTCATCCAGCCCAGCATTTTGCATGATGTACTCTGCATATAAGTTAAATAAGCAGGGTGACAATATACAGCCTTGACATACTCCTTTCCCGATTTGGAACCAGTCTGTTGTTCCATGTCCAGTTGTAACTGTTGCTTCTTGACCTGCATACAGAATTCTTAGGAGGCAGGTTAGGTCCTCTGGTATTCCTATCACTTGAAGAATTTTCCACAGTTTGTTGTGATCCACACAGTCAAAGGCTTTGGTGTAGTCAACGAAGCTAAAATAGATGCTTTTCTGGAACTCTCTTGCTTTTTTTATGATCCAGTGGATGTTGGCAATGTGTTCTCTGTTTCCAATACATCTTGAAAACCTATTCAAGTTTCCTCAGAAATAAAATTTTATCAAAAAGATAATAAAATGCATTTGTAAAAAATAAAAGATAAGGTATCCAAAATCAATTTAGGTTCCAAAAATATTCTTGTGAAGACATTTTCATGAGGAGATGAGATGTCTCAGTAGTAAAGAATCCTCCTGCCAAGCAATAGACATGGGTTTGATCCCTGGGTCAGGAAGAAATCCTGGAGAAGAAAATAGGTAGCCATTTTCTTACTGTAGTGGAAACCCACTACAGCATTTTTGCCTGGGAAATCCCATGGAGAGAGAAGCCTGGTGGGCTACAGTCCATGAGGTCACAAAGAGATAGACACAACTTCACAACTAAACAACAACAATAAGGAAATAAAATTGTATCAAAAAATAATAACTAATTCATCTGTCAGAAATAAAAGATAAGGTATCTAAAATCAATTTAGCTTCCAAAAATATTCTCATGAATGTATGCTTATGAAGAGGTAATAGCAGTATAATAGGATAAACTTTTTCCTGAAAGGGAAAGATGGATAAATAGATTGAGAGATAGATAAATATAATATAAATGTTTTCTTTGTCTTGGATTAAATTTTAATTCTGTCATTTAATCCAAAGGCAGTCTTGACAGGTCATAAAATGGAGTAATATCAAAGTTACCGAGAACATAATTTAGGGAATTAATATAAGGTTTTTAACACAGAATGTAATATAGTAAGCATCCATAAATTATTAGTTATTGCTATGGGCTTCCCAGGTGGAGCTAGTGGTAGAGAACCTTCCTGCCAATGCAGGAGATGTAAGAGACAGGCTCAGTCCCCGGGTCAGAAGGATCCCCTGGAGAAGGCAACTGGCAACCCCTTCCAGTATTCTTGCCTGGAGAATCCCCATGGACAGACAACCTGGTGAGCTACAGTCCATGGGGTCGCAAAGAGTTGGACACGACTAAAGCAACTTATCATACACACATTATAAAATATATAATGGCACATGCATTGCTGTGCTGTGCTTAGTCATTCAGTCGTGTCCAACTCTTTGTGACCCCTTGGACTATAGCCCACCAGGCTTCTCTGTCCATGGGGATTCTACAGGCAAGAATACTGGAGTGGGCTGCCATGCCCTTCCCCAGTGGTATATACTATAGCCATAAAATTTGACTTCATAATTCAATGGCATGTTGAAATTTTTTTAACATATGGGTAAATAAAATTTCAGGTTATAAAACAACATCTATGGTATGACTTTGCTTTTTAAGAGTAATCATTTATATTTTTTCATGTATAACAATATTTTAACTTACTATTTAACACAAACTCTTTCTACTCATTATCATAGTTCACTAATGAATAAAATTAAGTGACATAGATGCATAATATTAAAATAAGAGTTTACTTATGAGTGATAGGATTGTATGAGACTTTTCTATTTTTTAATTCATTTTTCCCCTTCACACATTGTTTTTCAGATCACATTATTAAGTACCTTTGCTTTGGTAATGCTCTGTGCAAGGTGTTGCCTTGCCGGGGTCAGTAAGATAATCAGGTCCTCTGTCTGATGGTACCTTCACTGGGGTGTAGTGTCAGCAGGTAAATGAATTTATTTGTAAGGCAATTTCTAGGATTACTGCTGTAGGGACACAAAACAGAATAATGAGATAGAAAATGACTAGGTTGGGGGAACAAGACAAAAGTTCCTATATATAAGGCACAGTCAGAGAAGATCTGAGAAGTTTAAGAGTAAACTGAGGCCAAGATGATAAGAGTAACATATTTGAACAACAATCTGGTCAAAGGCCCAAGAGGAAGAAAAGGCTCTGCCTTGCAAAAATGGGAAAGGGGCCCTAGCTGGGTGGGCTGTCTAGAAGGCTAGTGGGGCTTTGATAGCTGGAGTCAAATGCTAGCTCTTCTTAATACTTCTTTTTGTTTTTTTTCTATGCTAGACATATATTTTCAAATATTTTAATTGAAATATATATCTTTTTAAAATATAGATCTGTTTTTAATAGAAATAACAAAAATAAAAATGTCTGTGGACAAAATAAAACAGCAGTAAATGAACTTGTAGATACATTATAATTGCATTATGTGCAAATGCACATGCATTTGGGCAATGACTAGAAGATATCAAAGCATATAATTATGTTTGAGTAGATTAATAACTTTTTGAAAACTAATTCATTTAAACTTTCAGCTAATTAATTTTTACAGTGAGGTAAGGGAAAATCATGTCATTTATTCCCTTCACAAACTTCAGGAACTGCTTTTATCTTTTACTTTAAAATTCCTGGAGGCTGTTATTATGCTTCTCTTTATTGTAATGTCCTGGTTTCAGATCACTAGTAAATCTGGATGTGTTTATTGATAGTTTTATTGACTATGTGTAAGTCACTATCATTTAAAGAATGTACACATTTTGGCTGAATATACATATTTTGGCCACCTCAATATGAAATTATAAGCAATGATATATCCTTGAAAAATATTATGCAGTGTTTAACTTCAATTATTTGGGATTAAAAATGAACCTTTTTGGATCTTATTATATTAGCATATTAATAACTAAAACCAGAATTTATGGTTACTACCTGAATATCTTCCTACAAAAGAAAATGAAATGTTACAATGATTAGAAGTTAGGTAGTTTAATGTTGTTATAGAAAAGCTGCATTGGGATTTTAAACGGTTGGAATATAATGACAGAGAAGCAAATTTAAGATGGAAAATTTAGACCACATAGCAAGGGTAATTTTAATAACTATTTGACAAATGAAATTAAAGTATCTAATCTATCTTCTGAAAGCAGTGTTTGGTCTACGGCCATACCACCCTGAATGCCCGCGATCTCATCTGAAAGCACTGTTCAAGATCCTATACTATATTATATACATTAAATATTTTAAATATGGGCTCTAGATATTTTTAATGCAATGATACTTGAGAGTAGCTTGATTCCTCTTCACTAAGAACTAATTCATAAACAACTGTTTTACAGCAGATAGCTAAAATATTGTGTATATAAACAACAGTGAAAGTGAAATTCACTCAGTTACGTCCAACTCTTTGTGAACCAATGGAACCCACCAGGCTCCTCTGTCCATGGAATTCTCCAGGCAAGAATACTGGTGTGGATTGCTATTCTCTTATCCAGGGGATCTTCCTAAACCCCGGAATCAAACCTGGGTCTCCTATACTGCAGGCAGATTCTTTACCATCTGAGCCACGAGGCAAGTCCTGTAGACAGTCCTGTACAACAGTATTGTACCCTTAAAAATCGCTAAAGGGTAGATATATAAAGTGTACCTTCCCGAATACAACTTTTTAAAGAATACAAATAGATTTTATAATACTATAATATTAAAATCATAAAATTGATTGATTCCAAAAAGAAACTATGAGCAATTTCTGTAATTTAATTTAAGGCTATGGTCTTCACTTCCACATTTTATTTATCATGGCTGAGAAAGATCTGCATGTGCTTCTTTATATTTGATTCCTTTTGATTTTCTTTCATGCACATGGAGTTGCTATAGTAACCAAACTTTTGAAAGCCCAGTTTTGGGTTACTTCTCTGATTTTATATGCTGAACTTAAAAGTGTTACTATTTATGTATGGTAGCTAATTAATTGTCCTGGCTATTTTGTATCACGATCTAAATGTGGGAAAGCTGGAGAACCACAAAGTACATACATGATTTTGTCCATAGTTTCTCATTAATTTCTAAATTTAACTGCAAAATGTAATGACAAACTTAAGAAAGATTTTCTCTTTTAGTGGCCTCAAACCAAAGTTCTAATTTCTCAGTTTGGAATAGTGCAGGTGGTAGCATATTTGACAATTCTCTTTTTTCTGAACATGTTATTCCTTAAACAGTCATGTCTAGGGGATGCTCCATCAGTTTTCTTTTTCCTTTGACATGAAGAAAGATGCTAAAGACTGAAGCAACATATCTTCTCTACTCATTCAGGAGTTTTGGAAGAGGGCATTGAAGTATGGCCAATTTTATTTTCTTATGGAAACTCCTGCAGACCAAAAACTAGGTCAAAAACTGCTGACCTTCTTCTGTGAGCAATCTCTTCTGGTGATCAGACGGGAAAGGCTTTTGATGGTGGTCTGTTAGTTTGGAGTCCAGCAAGTGGAAATCAACACTGCTTGAGGTATTTGGTGTGTGAACTTTAATAAAAATATTTCACATCAAAAAATTCCTAAGAGAATATATATATATAGTCCACTATAATCATCTAAAGTTTTAAAACTAAAATTCTAGATAGAAGTTTTTGGAGAGTTGGGTGCTTTGAAAGTTGACATGTTTTTGAAATGTTTTTATTTTAGGAAAAAATTGAGCTATTGGTACAATTCAATTTGAAAAAGAGACTAGCATTATCTTCCTATTTTATCAAGTGTTATAATCTAAAAATGTTAGCTTTGTACAAAGTCAATTATTTAGGGTAACTATTTAGGCAAATAAGTATTAACAGATGGAAGGAATAAAGCCAAAGAAAATTTAGCCTGAATATTAAAAATTAATAATTGTAAACATTATTTGTTTTATAATTGTTTCCCAGAAAATGTTGCAAAATCTCTCCTCCCAGGGTCACTTAAGGCTGAGTTGATCATGACGCTTAGACTGTGGGCTTGGCCAGCTAATAAAGTTTGGCTTTCTCCAATTCCCAAACACTATTCACTGAATATAGCATATCACTGTTATCATTTTAGTAAGTCTAGAGGGGGCAGAATCATTTATAATTCTTGGAGAAACTGTGATTGCTATTATTACAACATCTTCTCTGGTTGTGAAACTAACGAAGAAGAGGCAGAAAATTGCAGACATCTGGCAAGGGGAAATGGTTTCATTTTCTATTATTCCCCCTTATTAACTACTAATTCCCTCTCACATTAACCCTGCCTGACAGTCTTTAGAAATTAAAGTGTTTATGAGGTCCCAGTCTTCTATGTACTGTCAGTGGTACTTTCTAGAGTCGATGGTTCCCCACCTTAAATAATAGCTCTGCATATGAGTGGGGGACCTGCCAAAAGTGACTTACTCCACTTGGAGTTCAGTGGCTTTCTTTGGAGCTGGACCTCAGATAAGCTGCAAGAGCCTTGGGCTATTTGGATAAATTATATTCAGGGCAAGAAGAAAAAGATTTAGCTATTTGAAGGAGGCTGGAGTCAGCAAGTGCTAAGCTAGGTGTTGTGTTGCTGAAGAGCTTTAAGCCTGGGAGTAGCAGCACAGCAGACCTCCTGAATAATTCATCACTGCCCTCTCCTCTTTCAAGGCCATACTTTTATTTATGAACATAGATTATACTGTTATTGATTGCAATCCTCACGGAGGCATTTCATTAACTGGGAGGTTTGTCTGTTTGCATATGCTTTGTTTCCCTGAGTATTTCCTTGTTATTTGAACAGAAATTTACAGCTGAAGTAAAATGACAGAGAATTGACTAACAATTCTGGCTCATTCTGCAATCAGGAAGGATATTTGGAATGGTTTCCTCTAGACACCCAGATTGTTAAATCATTTTATTCCATGAATTGTATTGTGAACTGAAAGTGTCATGAAAAACACCCAAGAAAGTATTCTTTCCAAGAATCTCCCTATTTATCTTATTTACTACTGTTGTTCCATTTAAATTATCTGAAATTTCAAATAAATTTTCCCATGGTACTTGGATTTCAGAAATGCTTAAAATATTAAAGTGGCTAGGAAAATTGCTTGACTGCTCTACAAACTAACTCCTAACTACATTAATTCAAAGGGTATAAGAACCCAATTGTATTCAGTGCTGCATGGATATTCAGTTGAAATCTAAATTCCAGCTGAGTAGGACAAATGGTTCTCTTAGGTGCTTTTCTTAAGAGGGTATCTTTGAATAATACTCATGGCTCATGATGCTTTAGTAACTGGCTAATTTATAACTGATAAAGCACAGTGGTGTAGAGGATATTACAGCCAGACTGTTGACTTGAAACATAGTATTTAAAACATAAACCCTAACATAAGAACAGCATGAGATGACATAAGATTGAATTTTTAATCACATAGAAATACGAAGGTTTTTTTCCTACCATAGAAAAGAAAACCCATGAAACTTTTGGAGTATTTGTTTTTGTTGCTGTTATGGATGATTTCTTTGTTTGAAATCTACAAGGCTGAAGAGAAATGAGTCACAAAACTCAGAGGAGTCAGGATTTCCCAGATGGCGGTGATGCTCATCTGAAGAAGCCCTTCAGAAGGTCTCTGAGCTGAAGTACTTTGAAAAAAGAAGAACCAGGGAGGAAGTTCATATCAGGAACTGATTCATTAACAGAGTTACAAACAAGTCCTTAATGTTTTTGTGTTAAAAATGATTAAAAAAAATAAGTAAGTAAAGGCACCTTTCTTATTAAAATAGCATACTTTTTCATAGTTTAGTTATTTCTTTATTACAATATTTGTTTTCTTTGCACTAAATGCTGCATAATTTCAATGTCAGTTTTACCCATTTATTTATTTTTTATGACTGGACTTGTTTCTAAGAGTTGATTACTTGATAGATTCTCTAAGATATATTGCCACTTGTTAGGCAAAAAATTATTCACTACCTACCTACCCTTTCAGTCATTTCCCAGTTATCTTAAAGATTTTAACTGCAAATGTTTCAGTAAATAGGAAATCTAAAACAGCATTTTACTAAATTTTTTTTACTCTCATTTTGCAGGGTCCAGTCTGGTTTCTCTGATAGCCATTATTTCCTCCTTGAATTCCAATAACTCACTCTATTGCTTTTCCTTTTGTAAGTTTCATTTGATTACAAATGTCTAGTAAAGGCCTGAGTATGTCCTTAGTGAGCCAGATGCCACACTCTGCACTGGCCTCAAGGGAAATCATGCCATTCCTGTACTGAAACACATCAATGGTAAACATTTGACTTTAGAGTAAATTCTAAACTTCTTCTTGTGATGTAGCATCTTCACTTAGGGTGCCCCACTCTTATCTTTTGCCCAAGATATAGCCAAGAGTCCAGTTCTTGGGCAACCAGGACAGATGACCACTCTACATAGCAGTCTTCTCTTACATCCATTCAAATCACTTCTATCCTTCTGGCAATTTCCACATGTATGATCTTGAAGAAATCATATTATTTTGCTGATCTTCAGTTTTTTCATTTTTAGGATAGGGAATGATAATACCATATCTGTTCATGGTCCATTTTGAAAAAGAAATACAGTGTCGCTGGGTCAGTCTTATTGCCCAAGAATAAAGTGAAACCATTCCTCTTTTGGCTATTTTGTACTACAGGGAGACTGTTGTTTCTACTTGCTGATAGGAAATAAGCTAAATTAGTGTAATTTCAACATGACTGCTTGTGTATCTTATACGTAAGTCATTTATTTAGTGTTTCATTGATTACATAGGTATGGTAAAACAAAACAAACAAAAAAACCATAGAAGACAAGGCCCACTTACAAAATATCATAAAGGATAAAGCTATAACAAAAACTATTTATTTTGTATCTGTACATCAGGGTCTTTCATGCTTTGGGATAAAAGGCACTGAAGAAAGTCGACACTTCTAATTCCTGCTGTCAGTTTGTGAGCTACATAAACATTCAAGCCAAGGGTATATGGAAATAAGTAGACATTTTTCTATTAGCTTTTATTCTATGAAAAAAAATGAAGTAGATTTATTTTCTTTGGATCTAAAATAAGCATTAACACCTATGCCCTTGTAACTTTGCTCACAGGAACATTGAAAGGTCTAGTGATACCAATTATGTCAATTATAAGAAAGTGTATATGTACTATAGAAAGACATGGTAATTATTGTTATTTTGGGAAAAACATGATTCTGACATTCAGTTACCTTTGTAAGAAGTTTAGTTTTAAACTTGGTCCATCTCATTTGGCATCTAAACTCACCACAGATGCTTTATGATTTTATGTTTTTAATTAATGTCAACCCCCAGGTTGCAATGAGAGTTGTCTGATTTCCCTGCCAGAGCCCAGACTGAGAGAATTATGTTGGCAATAAAGAAGTGATGATGCCCATTGAAGTCTCAAATTCAGCTTTCAAACTTTCCCCAAATCTCTGTCTGCTTATGCAAGAGTTTTAAATCTGTCTTCTGCTAAAGGCCCTTCTGAAGACTAGAGAAGTATCTTTAATAAATATAAAGGCTAAAAGTTGACCACTTCCATTTTATTGTCTCAGTTGGCATGTTTTATTTCCTATCCAGTTCTTACACAATGGAAGAAATTATTTGGGGCTATAGGCACTTTCCTTTGCATGGCTTTGTGTGTGTTTGAAGATCAGTAGAATTTACCCATAGTGCAGGCCAGAGCTATAGTTGTAGAGGTGTATCTCAGAGATTTGAGAAAACAACATTTTTAAAGCTGCTGAGGAAGATAGAAATACTCATTCTTAAATTTGCCCTTGATATAATTTACTCCACCCATTCAAACCATATTGTTTGAGCACTTAGTGTATGTATGCCTATTTCAAAAATAAATAAAATCCAGCTATTAAGAAATTTGTAACTTAATGTAGGATATTTTTTAATTACATAAATCCTGAGAGTGAAAAGTGGCCAAGAGAGATATATGCAGTTCTGGGGCAAGGATGAATATCAAGACCAGAGATAAGACAGAGTGAAGATATATTAAGACTCAGAAAGGAATGTGTTTCTTGATTCATTCAACCAGTTAATATTTATTTAATATATGTCAGGCATTGATGTAGGCACCAAGGATATAGGAGATAACACAGAACGTAAGTAATCTATTTTATAAAGCAAAGAAGGAAACAAAGAAAAAATAATATCAGGTAATGTTATAAACTCTGAGGAAATGTGTTACAGAGTGATAGGCAAGGGAGATTTATTATATGGAAGTGTGGAAATGTTAGTTGCTCAGTCATGTCCAACTCTTTATGACCCCATGGACTATATGTAACTTTCCAGGTTCCTCTGCCCATGGAATTCTCAGGCACTGGAGTGGTTTGCCATTTCCTTCTTCAGGGGATCCTTCTGATCCAGGGATTGAATCTGGCTCTCCTGCACTGCAGACAGATTCTTTACTGTCTGAGCCACCAGGGAAGCCCATTATGTAGACTCGTCTCCTTAAAGATATAATATTTGAGCTGAAGCTTGAAGGATGAAATTAACCAGATATGTGAAAATAAGGGAGATGAGTGTTCCAGGCAGAAAGGAGACCTAAAGGCTCTGAAGCAGGCTTAGGTTTGCCAGCTGTGCTAGAATTTGAGTGGGTTTTAAGGTATGGATAGAATTTAGACATCTAAGTAAAATCCAGATAAGATTGTATTGCCTTTTTTTTTTTTTTTTTTTTTTAATTCCCACAAAGCAGCTTCCTTTTGTTTTATCAGAGTGAGTCCAATGTCTTGCTCCTCTTTGTACAGTTCTTAGTGTTCTGGAGATTTCCTTTAGGGTATCTAGCTTCTGACAATAGTGAGTAATTCCTCAGCAAATATAGAGGGAGAAAGGAGACTGCCTCTGGGACTTAAAGAGATGACTTAAAAATAAAATTGCCTAATGGAGCACATCATACACCTAGCATATGCTCCATTGTTATAAAAATACAAGAATATTTGCTCTCATACATTTGGTAATTCCCATAAAATTATGAT
Source organism: Bos taurus (assembly GCF_002263795.3). Taxonomy (NCBI): domain Eukaryota; kingdom Metazoa; phylum Chordata; class Mammalia; order Artiodactyla; family Bovidae; genus Bos; species Bos taurus. The sequence continues at coordinate 40,517,835 of NC_037339.1, read as the reverse complement.
CCAGTTTCAACATAAATAGATTTTGTTTTCTATATCTCTTTCCTATTTGGAAATCTCCCCATGCTTATGAAATGCTCTAGCCTCTGATCCAATATCAGGTAATCACTAAACCAAAGCCTTAGATTTTAAAATATTAGAAAAACCTGAAGCATTGATCAATCTCTCAAAAACATGAATGATTTAGAAATGATACTGGAATTACTTGAGCCTGGTGGTCTATTATATTCAGTTCCAGATAGAGTTCTAGTCTGCTTCTGAAAAATAACTGATATGAGTTTTAAAAAGCAAGTTAGTGAGAAATTGTGAAATATCTGATAAGCTGAAATGGGATGCCAAAATACAAAATTAAAAGTCAAAAGTACAGAGAGTAAGACCCTTTCGACGAAAAACATCCCTTTTAAGTGAATACAGTGAAAACGGGATACAGAGAAATCATTATAGGATAGAAAACATTTCTTCGTATAGCGTGTTACTAAAACAAAATAGTATTTCTTGTATATTCTAAACTAGCAATAGATTATTTGCTTTTTTATGTGTTATATAAAGAGGTTTTTTTTGTCATTTTATGTTTCTGTTAAATTTTTATTCTTTTCTACTTTACATTTCTCTTAATTCAATACACCAATTCTTTTTAAATTGGTTCCATAAACCAAGATATGCCTTGAGCAAGATGCCAAAGTACATGTGTGTATTCATTGTGTGTCTTTTTACTTTTAAGGTCACAACAAGGCCAAATGAGACTGGTATTTCTTTTGTCATTCATACAAAATGATTTCCTGTGGCGATTCAGTTATTTTCAGAGTGAACTAAATTTTTCATCAGTGCCTATTATAGTGTAAATATATTTTCTAGCAAAAGGTAAATCACCAGTAACTGCAAATAAAAACATCATAGAAGAGGAAACCGGGTAAGCAAAGGAAGTAGATATTTAAGGATTCTCCGCCCACCCACCACCCCCCGCTGCCAACAAACTGACTTAATTGTATGATTTTATCAACACATATTGAAGGTTCTAAGGCATTTCTAAGTATAAAAATGCACAGCTTCGGTAGGTGAAAAACTCACCATTTTACAAATAGAAAATATATTTAATCAAGTGTTTAAGGGTATTGTGAGAAATGGCATAAAGTAGTTTTAAAATGTTGTGTGGAAGGGACAGCTGATTCTGTTAAAGAAGAAAGTTGAAAAAGGGACCTAGGACTGGGGCAGAGGGCCATACATACACGAGGACTAGCAGGGTAAGTGTGGCCATGACAGCAGATATGAGAGCCCACAGAGCAGTTCCAGCAGCCTGTGATCAGCTCTACTTGGGCAAGTATCAGGAATGCGGTGAAAGTAGGATGTTCGCTTTATCTCAGCCACTTAAAAAGAAAGAGAAATAATTATGTATGCATTTAGAAAGAAGACATCACTTTATTGCCTTAGTCCTCTAATTAGCGTCTCAGGTTTATTCTTCCTAGGAATTTAAAATGTACAACCTTCTCATCCTCCCTTGCTCATTTCTAAATTATAATTTTGAAAGAGGTTCCTCCAAATAAAGTAGGTTTTAATGTACCATTAATGATAATTATTTTTTCACAATGACTAATAGAAGACTTTATTATTATTGTTTCCCTTGGTGTGAAAAAAGGTGTTGTTCTTGTTTAAAGAATATGAAGCTACTAGAAGACTTTATTATTATTGTTTCCCTTGGTGTGAAAAAAGGTGTTGTTCTTGTTTAAAGAATATGAAGACAACATGCCTTTGAACAGAGCTGATATTCCTTCCTTTCCAAAAGGGTGTCAAGCATTGGGAGGCAGCAGACATTTTCTGGAGATGATTAGGTCTGTCATGTCTAAGGGGACTTAATTTAATAAGAGACAGAAATATTCTGCTATCTACTCAGAGAGATGCTGATTTCAACTGATTTGCTGCTGTTGGAAAATTGAAGAAACTGTTAGAGATTCAGTTTAGAAAACATATATTGTTCATAATTTTTTCTTTATCAGTAAGATAAAATTAGAAGTCTAGCAATGTTATGCTTTTTACTCTGAAAAGTACAGAGAGGCCTTAGGCAGAAGTGGATTTCTGGAAATGGTAGATTTCATAAATTTGAACTAAATTGTATCAGGCATGGAGTGCTGCCAAACTCTAATTCATTAGTTCACTGCTTGGCAGAGTTCCTTTTCCTATCAACAATAAAACATACAGGTTTCTTCTGGGGATATGGAATGTTCTCACTTCCAAAGGCAGCTTGTTCTTTTACTTAATGTAAAACATATACTTCTTAAAACAAGTATAGCACAAAAATGTCTTTAATTATAAGATGAAATTTGGGAGAATTTGTTTAATGTTACAGTTTCATATAATTTGGGATGTGTGTTTTTAGGAAATTAAAAGGTTATCTCTAAGAATCTTTTCATTCTCTCACATCACCTTGCAACAAAAGAATTTTCTTTTTAGGCACAATGAGGATACAGGAACTCTGAGTGCATCCAGGTCATTGTGCCTTGAAAATGGTTCCAGAAATGAGTGGAGATGTTGCGTGCAGCTCTACTCTGCTTGTTACCTCCTGAGGCTTTTACGAGACCTTAAAAGCCTAAAATACCAGAACTTAATGATATTTTTCTCCTTCTGATTATTATCTGCCTTAGTTTTGATCGATTGATTAAAAATAATGAAATTTTTTCTTCCTCTAAGTTTTGAGCAAAATGCTTTCCCAGCTTCTGGAAAAGAAATATTCCCCATTGTTAGTTGCTGTATGAAATGAGGTCTTCAGATCAGATGGGGTCTCTAGTTCTAACCTACAAGTATAGGATTTTAGAATCCAGTGCTTCCCCTTAGATTTCCTACCCAAGTTGGAATCATGCTTGTTTTTTTTCAAGCCAATCATCAAAGCAGTTGCAGCTGTTGGTTTACCAGAAGAACCTGAGTGTTGTCCCTGGGCATTGCTCAGACACATACACCCACACCCAGCAACCCATAGAGATAAATGGCAAGTGGGGGTAAGAAACAAGGTTTTATTCCTTCACTGGATTAAATATTAACATCCCTAAAGAAGAAGTCCATTCTAAAGGAGATCAGTCCTAGGTGTTCTTTGGAAGGACTGATGCTAAAGCTGAAACTCCAATACTTTGGCCACCTCATGCAAAGAGTTGACTCATTGGAAAAGACTCTGATGCTGGGAGGGATTGGGGGCAGGAGGAGAAGGGGATGACAGAGGATGAGATGGCTGGATGGCATCACCGACTTGATGGACGTGAGTTTGAGTGAACTCTGGGAGGTTGTGATGGACAGGGAGGCCTGGCGTGCTGCAATTCACGTGCTCTTTGGCATCGCAAAGAGTCAGACACGACTGAGAGACTGAGCTGAACTGAACTGAAAGAAGAAGAAAATGCTATATATATATATGTGTGTGTGTGTGTCTGTGTGTGTGCATGTAAGATTATAAGCATATGTATAATCTTCCCCAGTGGCTCAGTGGTAAAGAATCTGCCTGCAACACCGGAGACACAGGATACGTAGGTTTGTTCCTTGGGTCATGAAGATCTCCTGGAGAAGGAAATGACAACCCACTCCAGTATTCTTGCCTGGAAATCCCATGGAAAGAGAAGCCAGGCAGGCAATAGTCCAAAGGGTCACAAAGAGTCAGGCACAACTGAGCAGAAGCATGGACAAGGATATATATATATATATGAAAGTGCTTTATGTGTGTATATATGTGTGTGTGTGTGTATGTTACCTGCTATGTATTGTGTTAAGTTGTGACTGTGATTGGGAAACATAAAAATGGAAAAAAAAAAAAATCCACCTTACTTACCAGAAGTCTGTCTCTAGTAGCAGAAAAAGCGTAACAACAAATGGCCCTATTTCAAGATAATACAGAGATAAAGCCCATAAATGTGATAAAGACAAGGGACTCTAGATGGGGAACACTTCCTTTCTAGAAGATTGGAAAGCTTTTTGGTCTTGAAATTCATGGAAGAAATAGTTTTTAATAGAATGCACAAAGAGATCCTCAAAAAAGCGATAACCCTTTCAGTGGACTTTGAAAATGATGGAGAAGTTTCTGGATTAAATAGGTAAGGGCAGAGGACAAGACAGTGTAAAGCAAAAGTCATACATGATGAAAGTTGAATTCAGTTTTCCTGTAAATTCATTTCTGTTTATTCAGTGAACAGTGGGGAGCAATTGAAGGCCTTGAGAAGGGGAGAGTGACAGTGAAAATTGGTGAGATAAGAAGATTAATCTGATTGTAGTAAGTAAGTTGGATTAAAAGGGATTAGTTTCTAACTCTGCTTGCAAATAGTTGTGCAGTAGAAAGATACAGTCTTCCTGGAGTTCTATTAGGTGAGTGAACAGCACTGAATACTATGATTACAGAGAGCAATACAGTACAGTCACACTTCATTTCATTGCACTTTATTTACTATGCTTGGCAGGTACTGAATTTTTTACAAGTTGAATGTTTGTGGTAACCTTGCATAGAACAAGTCTATAGGTTCCATTTTTCCAACAGCATTTATTCATCTGATGTCTCTGTGTTACATTTTGATAGTTTTAATATTTCAAACTTTTTCATTATTGTTATATTTATTATGCTGATCTATGATTAGTGATCTTTGATGTTACCATTGTAACTGCTTTTGGGTGCCAAGAACCATGTCTATTTAAGACAGCAAACTTAATCAACAAATACATGTGTTCTGACTGTTCCATTGACCAGCTGTTTCCCAGAAGTCTCTCTAGTCTCCCACCCTCTCCTCGGGCCTGCCTATTTCCTGAAACACAGCAATGTTGAAATGAGGTCAATTAATAATTCTACAGTGTCCTCTAAGTGTTCAAATGAAAGGAAGAGTCATACATCTCTATTTTAAATCAAAAGCTAGAAATGAATTAAGCTTCTTGAGGACAGTGTGTATAGAGCCAAGGTAGGCTGAAAACTTGGCCTCTTATGCCAGTTAGCCATGCTCTGAATGCAAAGGAAAAAGTCCTGAAGGGAATTAAAAGTTCTACTTCAGTAAACTGTGCAAGGTAAGAAAGTGAAACAGCTTCATTACTGATATGAAGAAAATTTTAGTGGTCCAGTTAGAAGAGCCGCATCATTCCCTTAAGTCAAAACCTAATCCAGAGCAAGGTCCTAACTCTCTTCAATTGTATGATGGCTAAGAGAGATGAAACTGCAGAAGCAAAGTTTGAAGCTAGTAGAGGTTGGTTCATGAGGTTTAAAGAAAGAAGTCCTCTGTATAACTTAAAATTGCAAAATGAAGCAGCAAAGCCTGATGTAAAAGGTGCAGCAAGTTATGCAGGAGACCTAGCTAAGACAATTCATGGAGTGCCTACACTAAATAATAGACTTTCAATGCATTGTTGAGATGACAACAGAGGGTTTGGAATATTACATAAACCTAGTTAATAAAGCAAAAACATGGTTTGAGAGAATATGCTCCAATTCTGAAAGAAACTCTACTGTAGGTAAAATGCCATCAAACAGCATTGCATGCTATAGAGAAATCATTTGGGAATGGAGGAGTCAAACAATGTGCTAAACTTCATTGTTTTCTTCCTTTCTAAGAAACTGCCAGCCACACCAGCTTTCAGCAGCCATCATGCTTATCAGCCGGTAACCATCAATATCCAGGCAAATTACTATGATTCTCTGAAGGTTCAGATGATTATTGGCATTTTTAGCAATAAAATATTTTTAAATTGAAATATATACACTTTTTAGACATAGTGCTATTACATACTTAATAGACTCCAGTATAGTGTAAACCTTTCTTTTGGGGGGGCTCCAAAATCACTGCAGATGGTGACCATAGCCATGAAATTCAAAGATATTTGCTCCTTGGAAGAAAAGTTATGACCAACCTAAACAGCAGAGGCATTACTTTACCAAAAAAGGTCCATCTAGTCAAATCTATGGTTTTTCCAGTAGTCATTTATGGATGTGAGAGTTGGATAATAAAGAAAGCTGAGCACCAAAGAATTGGTGTTTTGAATTGTGGTGTTGGAAAAGACTCTTGAGAGCCCCTTGGACTGCAAGGAGATCCAACCAGTCAATCCTAAAGGAAATCAGTCCTGAGTATTCACTGGGAGGACTGATGCTGAAGCTGAAGCTTCAATACTTTGGCTACTTGATGCGAAGAACTGACTCATTGGAAAAGATGCTGATGCTGGGAAAGACTGAAGCAGGAGGAGAAGGGGATGACAGAGGACGAGATGGTTGGATGACATCACTGACGCGATGGACATGAGTTTGAGTAGGCTCCAGGAGTTGGTGATGGACAGGGAAGCCTGGAGTGCAGCAGTCCATGGAGTCGAAAAGAGTTGGACACGACTGAGCTACTGAAATGAACTGATAGTGTAAACATAACTTTTATATGCACTGGGAAAACAAAATAAATTAATATGACTTGTTTTATTGCAATATTTCCTTTATTGTGACAGTCTGGAACTGAATCTGGGACATCTCTGATGCATGCCCTGTGCTCAGTTGTGTTCAACTCTTTTCTACCTCGTGGACTTTAGCCCACCCAGGTTCTTCTGTCCATGGATTTCCCAGGCTAGAATACAGGAGCAGGTTGCCATTTCTTTCTCCAGGGGATCTTCCCAACCTAGGGATTGAACCCGCATCTCCTGCATCTCCCGCATTGGCAGGTGGATTCATTTATCAATGAGCCGCCTGGGAAACCCACTGTCTGTCCTAGTTACTCTTTTCTAGTGTGTGACTGTTGTTGCTGTAAATAAAAAACATAGAGCATGTTGTAGTATAGTACATATTTATTGAAAAACACCCACATATTAGTAGATCCTTAAACTTCAAACCGATGTTTACCAAGGGTCAACTGTAATTGTAAATGGTTCTGTATTTATTTACAGACTACTGTTCTCATTCCTCAATATAATGACAAGCACTTATTTTTGCTGTATTATGTTTAAGAATAGCATGACTTAAATAATACTTACTGATTTAGCAAACCAAGGGGATGGTTAGGGCCGCAGCATGGGGCCATTAAAAGAATATGAAGCCAACGATTGTATTTCTGATTAATATTTGTACAAAGTATCTTAGTTCTGCATCCTTCATTCTTGCCAATGCAATCATAACAGGCTTAATAAATGTAATAATTTCTATATGTTATAATTTTATTACTGATTTTTAATACAAAGCAATGCCTTGGATTTTTTTATTAAAACTGAAATTATTGTTACCATAAATGTGGACTGAAAATATTCTAGCCTATTACACTTATAAGACTCTGATTTGAATTTTTTAATTCAAAAGTGAATATTAGATACCTCTGCCACTAAGAAGCTCTGTAACCTTGTATCTTAGTTTCTTCATCTGTAAAATGGGGATAAAAATACTCTTCAGGGTGTTTGGAAAGACTAAATATGCCACTTTGTGTGAAAGGGCTCAACTAAAAACAAAGTTTTAAAAATGCAAACACTACACAAGTGTATTTTTATTTCAATGCCATTCCCTAATTTTCATGTGAATAACCTTAGATTTTTATAGGAAATAAGCTTTTAAAATAATTTTATTCATGGAAGTAAAATTGCAATTTCTTTGCAATTTTTTAGGGTAACAGGTAATCATAAAGCAATCAAATAAAAATTCTTGGCCATTAGTATTTATAGTTTGATTTTCCTATTAATGTTCCTTCATTTGGTATAAAAGTAAATGCTTTGTTCAGTTTTGTTTCTTTCCTTTCTTATAAAAATTATGATGATGATAATCATAATAACAACATCTAACAAGTCCTAACAGCATATTGGGCTTTACATTTAAAATAAGATACCTTATTACATCTGTAATATTATTGTAACATCTAAATGTATATACATTGCATATATGTAGCATCATTACATCTGTAAAGTGGGCACTATTATTGTATGCATTTCATAAATAAAGTGAGATTTAGAAGTATTAAAAATAATGTGTCTTGTATTACAAGACTAGGGAGTGAAATAGAATTCCCACTCAAATGGTCAGCAACAGGAATTTATATCCTTGCTAGTTTGTGTTTACTGTCTTCACACTGATAGGTAGGTTTCCAAGGATCCCAAACTCTAGGAGGTCAGATCTCTCTCTGTCTTAGGACTTTTTCCACATAACTATACACCTTAATATTTCTTCAAAAGACCTGATCATGTTATTAGCTCAGAGTTAGTCTATAAATGTATTAATAGTTGAAATCTCTTTGGTGTCACAGAATAGACTAGGGCAAGGACTTGGGTATTCAAGTTTGAGCATAAACCAGAGGGTGAAAACCTCCTTAAATTTTGCCTTATTCTAGTTGTAGCACATAATATATGCTCAATAAAAGTGTGAGTTTTTTTTTTTTTTTTCTTTTGGACAATTCCATTCTCAATTAGAACTGACAAGGTCATGCAATAGTTCTACATCATAGAAATAAAAAAATTAATATAATACATTTTTTAAAGATCAAAAGAGCTTGGTTATTTATTGTATTCATCGTTGGACAGTTTTCAGTGGCTGTATTATTGCAATTTAATTTGTAGAGGCAAACTTTTAAGAACATGAAAGCTTCAGGCCTTGATCAGTTTTTCTCAGGCTTTTAATGGTAAATAAAACTGTCTTTATGACAAGTATAAAGAAAATAGAGAAGGACTTCAAAGGACATGGATGCAAAATATGACTGAAGCAAGAAATGCCAAGTTTTAAATGCAAATGAATATGTAGATTGATTCAGAAAAGTGGTAATTTTAAAGAGAATGTTGGCTTCTTTTGCCTTAATCTTTTCATTTAGAATTAAAACTCACACAGGCATTCTAACCAAATGCTGGTAATTGTGTATAACAAGAAATAACATAATTGCTTTTTTCTTTTCTCTCTCTCTCTTTTTTTTCTTTTCTGTGTCTCATTGCACATGTGCATGCTGCTATTACCTAGGAGAGGAACCAGCATATATCAGCTGTAAAAATCCAATGAATATAAGAAATTCCTATAATTGGTCCTTAACTGTCTAGGGAGAGTTGTTTCACACAAAGAAATGGTCTTGAACAAATCTTATTTGGTAGTATGTTTCCTTCAAATCACAAAGGGGAGGAAAAATACAAATTCCAATTAATGTAATTGTGTAGGAAAAAAAAAAGACATGGAAGGTAACTTTTAACATCCTAGATATGCTTATAAATTCTCAAAGCCACTGAGACTTAGTGACTTCTGAAGACTTAAAGTATGTTAAAAAGGTAGACCTGCATTTAAATGCTGATCTCAACGTTTCACTGGGGACCACTAAAAAGCCTTTCAGAAGAAAAGACCAGGATCAGCAAAACATGAAATCATTATAGCAGCAGACTTTCTAGGTCTGTTTTATATTACACTTTTGAAAAGGACATTTGTTTAAGAATATGATAGTTATATCCTGCATGTAATCCATACTCAACTGGGGGCGAGCAGGGAAAGGGTGTGCAGGGGTTGGCAGGGAACGATGAAGCGCTTTGACTGAGGTCACAGACCAAAACACAGGAGAACTGGCCCAGACTCCAGCTATTTCTTAACAATTCATCTGTGAAGGCATTCTAATTCCTAATGAGGGGGAAAAAAATGAACAGTGGACAGTTTCTGTAAATGTGCCCCTGAAATATGAGAACACGATTTCGACTATTGAAAAGGTTGCCATGGTGCAATAGACCCCAAATGTCCTTGCCTTCTTTCAAAAGCACTTGATCACAGTTATTCCTTTTAGTTAAAAAACACTGGTGTGGCTCTCTCTTCAAGCTTATTGACACAGATGTGAACATTAGCCAACGAATGAGGTCCCTTTAAAGTAAAGCAAGCATCCTATACCCGCCACCCTCACCCCTATGAACAGCAGAGACTGTGTAGTTGGATGTGACCAAAAAGCGTGTCACTGCTATCCTAGTGGATCTACATCATGCTTTTATATTTGTGATGTGGACTTTTTCTCACTCTCCTCTTACCAAACCCCCACCTCAAATTTATATATATATACACCATCAGTAGATTTGAATAATTGCAAAGACAAAACCATTTTATTTATCCAAAAATTCAATTTCTAATTCAAAAAATGAAGGTCTAATAGAAAGTTTAAGCATCCTATTTTCAGCTGTTAAAAATAAGAAATTGAATAAAAAAGACTATTAAGTCTAAAAACAATGATATAAGAAGCCATTTCAGATGAACTGTAATACTAGCAGATCAGACAAAATGCTGTAGGCGAGATGAGGGGAGCAGAGAAATGGTCCATTAAAGCCTCTTTCCTACATTGTTTATCTACTTTGTATGTATAAAAATGTTCCCTCTTGCCTCTGGGCACCTATATAGCAAAGTTCAGAACCATGAAAGAATAACTAAGAAAACCAAAATCACAGTTGTTCCTGGCCAAACTGCAATCTCACTTCCTATCAGAAAAGATAGAAGAGGAATTAAAAAAAAAAAAAAAAGCTTCAGTATTTACTTTATGAAAATATTTAGAAAAAAGTCTGTCCTAAGTGGAAGTTTGTTTTGACTGAAATAGGCTTTTCTGGCCAAGTACTTTTAATAAGAAAGAACTTGCCAGTTATCCACTGCATTGAAAGCATTTCAGAATTGGAACCCTTTCATAACTCCTTAGTGTAACCACTGCCGCTTCTAAATGTGAACTGTCTCAAAGATTCCTGGAAGGATCTATTTTGGATAGGGTCATTTTCTGGTTTCCGATGTTCCATGCCTATTTCTGAACACTTTACACAATTTAGTCAGCAGATGATTTTTCAGGGGTTCCATTGACATAAATAATGGCAGAAAGCCTGAATCAAAATACCCATCAGAGAAAACCAAGGACACTTTGTTTGTTTTGGCCTCAAAATGACAGTAAGAAATTTCATTTGGACGAAAGAACATATGGCACATGTAGTATTCTCTATTGTATAAATCATCATATATCCACAAATTAATTTATATAGATCTTATTTATGATTAATTTTGTAACTTCTTTATACAGTGAGTTATCATGAGCATGTAGCTTCATTACATAGAATCTTAGGAAAGTCTTCTTTAAATATCCAGATTTCTGCTGTTATTCAATGTCAAACATAACAGACAGACTGTTTAGCATGAATTTCCTGGAAACATTTGAAGACACTCCAATGTCATTTTACGTTGACTGAGATGGAACGTGGACTATTTCCTCAATTACCTGCCTAAAACATTCAGCAAAAAGAGAACTATTAAATCTGAAGATTAAAGGCAAGCCAGCTTTATAGCAGACAAAATTAATTCTTAAACTTATTGCCTTGCAAGTTAAGAGCAAAAGAGTTTCTGATTATAGATTAAGACCATATAATGTCATTCTTCAAAAGCACATGTTAATATAAAATCCTTATAAAATATGATTTTGGTGTCATTTTATTGACAGATATATCATCTCTTCCGAAGTTTGAGGAATGTCATTGAAGTGACTTTCTAAATACCTTAGAAAGACTTTTCATTCATTATACTAGTATATTTTATATTCTATAAAAATAGTGCTGTAACCATCAAGTAGTAATTTGACTTTGAACTGATCTAGTTTATATTAATGCTTCTCTTAGTCTCTATCCATAAAAGACTCCTGTTACTCATTTCTGGATTTGAAAAGTTATGGGATGCATATTTCAGTGTTTGAGATTTCAGAAGGTATTCTTTGTGTAGGCTACTATTTTATACTATAAAGCCTATAGCATAAACTGTAATGTGAATGATAATAAGTTAATAGGATAAGATATTCTTTTCTATTAGGCATGAACAGTCTTGTTATTGAGTAATCATATTTTATCTTAATTAAGACTTGAGTTTCTGTGGTACTAAATGTGCCTTAAATCTCTCAACATTCCTATCATGTATGAAAAAGAAAGAACAAAAAAAAATGTGATGAGGTGAAAATAATCAATTCAGAATACTTGGAAGAAACCTAAGAATCTTAATAGAGATGCACTCCATTTATAAGTGTCTTATTCAGATCAAATAGTGAGTTCTTGAATAATTCTGTTTCTTTGGTGTTTGTTACTAATATCTAGACAGTCATTCAAAGAGAGCATCGGACAGCCATCATGGAGTGCATGCTGGGGTGGATATTTTTTTACTATTATCATTGAATTGTATAATTGTATGAAATAGATTTTCCCTTTTAAACCAGTTAGGGAGACTAATGAATATTTGATTTAACAGAACTTTCATTTTCCTGTTATTTTAAAAGAAGACAGGGAATCCAAAACTCTATGAATACCCTCATCTCTTAATTCAATCTATAGATACTTGTGGAATAGAACAATTCATGAAGTTGAATGTGTAGAGAAAACATTTTTTTTTAGGAATTAAGGGGGTCAAAGTGACAGATGGGATTTAAATAACTGATAAACATGAGAGGGTTTTAGTTGGAAAGTATGCAAATACTGAGACAGCATTTCCCATTTCATCCTATTTTTGTATCGGGGAAGTGAGGACCATTTGCACGTCCTCCTAGTGCATACCACACCCACCTTCCATCAACAACGTTAAAATGTAAGTGGAGTGAATCCTAAGGAGCACTGGGTTTGCTGTACCAAGTACTCTCTGGACACACTATTAGCATTCTTTTACAGTGAATGATAAGTCTTTCATACAGGGATTTAGGAACCTTGACACTTTTACTCTCTCAATGTCAGTTTGCTATATAGCAAGTGTCTAATGTTTTACGCATTTAATTCGCGTACTTGTTCCCAGAACTATAGAGATTTCCTAGAATGAATATTTTATAATGTATGAATGTTTTGCTAATTAACTGAGGTAGTTCAAGATTAATTGACACTAGTTCTTTATTTGGACCGTATTTTCTTTAGTTTAGTAATAATAACACCAATAATAGGATATTATATACAGCCAGGCTCTTCTGCTCTCAGGAACACTAATAATTAGGATGGAAAACAAGATCATTGTTCCTAAGAGACAGTTACTTAAAATTTTTACAATTTTTGTAAATTGTACACCTTCTTTGTCCTTCATTTTAAAAACATTTTCATCCCGAGTTTGTTCCCTAGCAAATAAGACTTCTGTCATTAGAACAAATTAAAAATCTCTTAGAAATTGTGTGGAAAAATTGGAATTGGGATTATTACTCTAAAGAGTTCTATCTGAGTTTTCTCTTTACACATTTTTATGTTAGAAAGCTCCTAAAATGCACCCTTTGCCTTTCTTAGAGACTAAAGGAGTTCCTCTGTGATCATTACTATTGCGCTTCATGGAGATATAGGCCTATTTCCTCAAGGAAGAAATGAGTAGTGTGTCTGGCAGTGTTCACTGTCCCAAAATATAAAGGTGCATAATGCTTAGGACTCACCTAATTATCTGGAAGGATGAATTTCTTCTTCAGTTTCCCTTTCACAGCCTACCTGAAGGATGTAACTGCCATAATATTTTTATATCAGTTTACATTGACTAGGACTTCAGTTGGAACGCTGCCCCTGAGGAAGGGATGTGTATATGACATATCTCACCCCTTTCATAACTTTCCCAGTGGTCTGTTACTCTGTCTGACCAGGAGTGTCCCCTTCCTTCCCTTCTTGCTAAATCTTCTGTGACTTTCCTAAAGCTGTAACCCCAACAAGAAGGAAAACTTCAGAGAGCTCTCCTGCGTTTTCCAATTAAAATACTACAGACATAATATTATGCTAGATGTGTTTATACTAAGTGTATTTTTACTTTGCTTTATACACATCTGCATTATGAAGTCGGTGTGACCAGAAACATTTTTCAAATAACTATGGGAAGGGACACTACACAAACTGTTCAAACATTGAGCTGATCAAAATTAATCCAGTTTAATTTTTGTTTCTTAATTCTAAGTCTTAGATTCCTTAATAATAAACCCTATGTCTACCTCACAGGACTGTTCTGAAGCTCAGATGGGGACATTTGTAGAAACGTATAAAGAGTAGCATTCTGTAAATGTGAATTATTAAAATAAGTATAATATAGTCCTTTGCTGTCCATGACACTAATGATGTTGCTGTTGCTATTCAGTTGCTAAGAAGTGTCCAACTCTTTGCGACCCCATGGACTGCAGCACACCAGGCTTATTTGTATTTCACTATCTCCCAGAGTTTGCTCAAACTCATGTTCATTACATGGGTGATGCCATCCAACCATCTGGTCCTTTGTCGTCCCCTTCTCCTCCTGCCTTCAATCTTTGCCAGTGAGGCAGATCTTCGCATCAGGTAGTCAGAGTATCGGAGCTTCAGCTTCGGCATCAGTCCTTCCAATGAATATTCATGGTTGATTTCCTTTAATGATGTAGTTGATGAAGCAGTTTTATTTTGATGTATTTAATATATATTTTAAGGAAAATAAGTTAATTCTTCAATGTCTTTTTCCTCATTTCATTTACTGTCATAACATTTTTCAATCATTTCTAAAATTTGCAAAGATTCCATTTCAGAAGCCAAACAAATATTCTAGTATCTAGTAATTTTTAATATTTAAACTTTATCTTTTATTAATATCACTCTGCAACATCAAACTTATGTTTAAATGTTAATTATGTAACAATGTTCATTATGCTCACTTTCCTTGAGCACACACTGCCAAACACTCTTAACTGCTAGGTAGAGAGAAGTGAATTAGTCTGTCGCCTTAATTTTTATTAAAAGTTCAAATACCAAGTATAAATGGGGCTATTGAAACTGTAGTTGATTTAAAAGCCACAAAATCACAATGAAATATTAGCCATAATTACTGAAATTTTATTTTTTATGTAGGATCAGTTAGAGCACTTTTTCTAGGTCTTTGAAGCAATTTTATTTCCATATTGAATCAGAGTAGGATCTTCACTGAGGCAATTAATATAGATAAATGGAACTATATAAAAGTTTATTAAAACTTATAAATTTGCTAGACCATACAAAAGTTTAATTCTGTTTGATTTTCTTGAAATGAATAGTATCAAAACAAGGGGATGAAATGGGATTAACTGTCCACATCCTGGAGTCAAATGAACATATTTTGATATTTACATATATTTCCCTAGGCTTTCACATCAGCAGCTTTGTTTATTCAATTAATGGTAACATAAAATATCAGTCACCAATACCACCACAGCATTTTCTGATCCAAAGTGCATTTAGGTTTTTTCTAAAATTGCTTCACATAAAGTGTTAAATCCCACATTTATTGATGGTGCAGAGGCAAGTCTTTCAGCTACTAAAAATACTGGCATTTTGTAAATAAGGAGTTATTGAGGCAGATGGGGCTCCACATTGGTGCTGCCAGAAAATAAGGAACAATAAAGGTGGTATATCATGCTGTTGAGGTTCAGAATTATGGTTACCCTTGTTCAGTTGCTCAGTCATGTCCAACTTTTGGTTACCCCATGGACTGCAGCACGCCAGGCCTCCTTGTCCTTCACTGTCTCCTGGAGCCTGTTCAAATTCGTATCTATTGAGGCAGTGATGCCATCCAACCATCTCATCTTCTGTCATCCCCTTTTCCTCCTGCCTTCAGTGTCTCCCAGCATCAGGGTCTTTTTAATGTCAGCTCTTCATATCAGATGGCCAAAGTATTGGCGTGTCATCTTCAGCATTCAGTCCTTCCAATGAATATTCAGGAATGATTTGTTTTAGGATTGACTGGTTTGATCTCTTTGTAGTCCAAGGGACTCTCAAGAGTCTTCTCCAACACCACAGTTCAAAAGTATCATTTCTTCAAAGCCCAGCCACTTCATGGTTCAACTCTCACATCCATACCTGACTACTGGAAAAACCACAGCTTTGACTAGATGGACCTTTGTCGACAAAATAATGTCTTTGCTTTTTAATATGCTCTTTAGGTTTGTCTTAGCCTTTCTTCCAAAGAGCAAATGTCTTTTAATTTCATGGCTGCAGTCACCATCTGTGGTGATTTTGGAGCCCAAGAAAAGAATGTCTGTCACTGTTTCCATTGTTTCCCCTTCTATTTGCCATGAAGTGATGGGACTGGATGCTATGATCTTAGTTTTCTGAATGTTGAGTTTTAAGCCAGATTTTTCACTTTCCTGTTTCACCTTCATCAAGAGGCTCTTTAGTTCCTCTTTGCTTTCTGCCACAAAGGTGATATCATCTGCATATCTGAGGTTGTCAGGTTACTGATATTTCTCCCAGCAATCTTGATTCTAGCTTATGCTTCATCCAGCCTACATCATCCCAAACTGACACACCCTTCTACTTCCCCGGCTTCCTTCTAACCACTACTCAACTTTCACATCTCTGCCTTCCAATACTTTGTTCCTTTTCTTATTCACTCTTAACACTTAGCCCACCATTCCTGTTTCAGATGTACTCTTGTCTTTCTTTATTGTCCATATTAAAGGGTTTGTGGTATTTCAAGCAAGATATATAAAGACATTGTTTCTTTAGGCCTCTCATGACTTTTAATCATATATTTGTCTTCCTCTTTCTCCATTGTTTGGGATCTAGTTCCTTATCTTTTGTGCTGTACCAAAAAGGTAACTCCTAACAAAGCTTAAAACATCAATTAATATGTATTACATACACGGAAAAAATGCAAAAGAAAGAAAAGGCAGTGCCATAAAACTGAATGGCACTACCATTCACTGAATCAGAAAAGAATGATTTTTTGATTCTTTGAATCAGAAGAGAGTGTATGCCCTGAAGGTCTATGCAAACAACTTTCACTGTACACCGGACTTTAAGTTTTCCAGTGATGAAGACAGAAAAAGTGTACTACCCACTATCCATGGTGTGGAGAGAATGCGTTTCGCAAAAAAAGAACAAACTGTCTCTGATACTAAGAGAAGTGTTTCTTCTGATGTTACAACAAACATCAGTGGAGAAGCCACATTGGAATTACCTGGGAGCTTTGAAGAAACACCAGTTAAAGGCTCCCTTCCAGATCATTTATATCTGTTCGTGGGTATAAATCCAAAATTATTTTTAAAAAGCACTGAAAATGATTATAATGTACTCTCAGTGTTGAGAAGACCCTTCCTAGAATAGAGAGGGCTGAACCCTGGACTGGAAGCAGCTAAATACCAGATGTATGTACTTGTCAGTATGATTCCCTTGGGTTTTCTGATTTCTAAATCAGAGTTTGACTTAGATACTTTACAGGATACATCATTTTGCAATATTTTCCCCCTTTTCTTCCACCAGTGGACTTTTACCTCTAACAGCTCTCATGCTGCACATTTTCAGAAAAAGCTAAGATAGTACATAGGTTGCCACCCGTGGTCTTCATAATTAATGATGAGTTCTGGCAATGTGAGCCAGACACTTTATGTGACTAAATTCTGGACCCCAGGAGGTACATTTAGTCTTTCAGACAATAATTGAATAAAAGTGCTCTTGTCATAAATCACTAGCCATTGACATTAGCAAGCATGTTCTTTTATGATTTAACTATTTTTTAAACCCAAAGAATAGTATTGTTTAAAAAAAAATAGGGCCATGGGGAAAATAGCATTTCCAATAGCAGAAGGAAATCAGCTGATGAATTATGTGACAAATGCGGTATTTAAGATAAAGAAAAACATTCAACCTTGTCACAAAACTAACAAAGGCTACTTGAAAATGAGTCAGTTGACTTAGTTGTTAACTGTTTATTATCTGTGACAAAATGTGGGAACTACTTTAGAGTTAATGAAAGCTTGATTACTTATTTGAAGGGCTCATATTCAGAGTCAGATGGGTACTGGAGAGCAGATGTCATGCTATGTACATGCTGAACCTATTATAGCGATTTCCTCCCCACTGGATTGGGTAACCAGATGTACTAGTCATACACTTTGAGAAGCAAAACTGCTGATTTTCAGGATGGTAGGACAGTTTTAATTTTAAAGTAAGAATCACATGTTTGGGATCTGTTCAAATTCTTGATAAGACTGGATATTAACAGCCACTGCAAATTCAAGAAATAACAGCTTACAAATAATTTCCTATATAGTTGCTTTTTTTTTTTTTTTCACAGAGAATTGGGAGAAAAGGAGATGAAGTTAGAGAATTTTATATGAACACTCTGCTAGTTTCATTGGTAAATTCTGTGCTGGAATCAAATGGGGAATTTGCTCTGTTTGCAGTATCCAACTGTGCTGAATCTCTGAACGATTAAGACTTGTTAATAGTGGTGAAGAGGCAGTAAGACTGCTCACAGATTTGAATGGCAACATTGAACAGTCAGAACAAAACCAAATTGTTTTAATGGAGCAAATTTAATTCACATATAGTGTGACAGCCGATGTCAGAAGAAAGTCTTCTGTTATTGTTTCAGATGGTTATGTTATTACTTGTGTGATTTGACAGAATCCATCAGGGCTTATTCAAAATGGGACAAGGCAGATGTCGGGGCAGAAGAAGATGCACATGTGATAACACTGTCTCAAGATTTGCCCTTGAAAACTGGGAGTGGGGTGGTGAGAGAGTGGCATTTCCTTCCTCATACAGGTGTTAATGATTTGGATTCTCACTATGGGAAATCCATTTCCTCAATCAAATAGATATTCATATTGTTGATATTGGTTTGTATTAATTTACTTTAAATCATAATTGTTTCCATTTTGTTTCCTGGGAGAATTTGCATTATTTGGTCAAAGTATTTAGTTACTTCGATTTATACTAGCTATTTTCAAAGATATTTTAAGAGATTAGCATTAAGTTCAGTACTTTAGGTCAATAAGTGGCATGGACTGTAAATAAAGCATGGCCACATGAAAATCATCCTAACCATATTTTAAACATTTCATGCAATTTATATGACTTGTTTAAATAATGGGCGCCTTTTGAGTGCTCATGATGTGCGCACAATATGCTAAATATGAATATATCAGACCGTGTTATCTTCACAGTGTTCAATGAAAAGAGCATGTGTATTTCCATCATTTTTGAGAGGATGATACTAAGGCTCAATAAGTCAGAGTATTTTGCTCAAAACCTCTCAAATGGTAAAGGTAGGCTTTAAGGCCACTTTATATAAAAAGAAGTTTAGGCATTTTTCATTGAGTTATTAATAAAATGGATTTGCAATTTCTTTTTCTCTCTCTTATAGAAAATTTCATTTTCCTTTACTATATGATCTATGCATGATCACTGAAAATAAGACTGGAATTAGGTTGTTTATGGACTTTCAGTTTCAGAAAATTTTAGGAATTTTTGACATGGAATTGATCAGATTTTCTCTCTTTTTTAGGCATTTTTTTTAAATTGTACTTTTTAGTAAAAGCCAAGTAATCAATTATGGACAAAGAAAATCAAATAATCCTTGTGGTCGATGACATTTTTAGGCCAAGTTGATTTTGAGTATCTGGAAGAGACCACCAGAAAAGAAAGAATTCCATTTTATTCCTGTATATTAATAGCACATAAGTAGCTTTAGCAGAATCTGTAACAATAGCACTACCTCTCACTATTGCAGACAGAGCTGAAAAAAACGTGGATAGGTTAAACGTTCTAAAATGTATTATAAAATTACATGTCAAGGCACCTGAAAGCCAATTTCCATTACAAGATAGCTCACTGTGCAAGAGTTGAATCATCTCTATTTTGGTAACTGTTCTTTATCACTAAAGATAATTCATGTTATAATTTTATCCTTATGATGGAGGCAAGAGGATCACCCCAAGCTTTTGACATACAAAATTGCACATGAGAAAGCAGATTGAGGAAATAGTGATAGATATTCTGGTGCATTCATTGAATTTATGGCTGAGATTTCAATAGACAAGGTATGATTTAAATAGATTACCAACCAGTCTGCTTCTATTACCAGAATATGATTTGGCTTGCAACTATCAGTCCCTGACTCTTCATGCATGCATTCTAAGTCCCTTCAGTCATGTCTGACTCTTGGCAACCTTATGGACTTCAGCCCTCCAAGCTTCTCTGTCTGTGGGATTCTCCAAGCAAGAATACTGGAGTGGGTAGCCATTCCCTTCTTCAGGGGATCTGCCTGACCCAGAGGTCAAATCCACATCTCTCATATCTCCTGCAATGGCAGGTGGGTTCTTTACTGTTAGCGCCAACTAGGAAGCCCTAGACAATGATAAAATATTTGCTGAGTAAAATGAATAAATGAGATCTCCTTGCTATACAATAATAATATAGGATAAATATATAGAAGTAATTGCCATCAGTCATTTTATAGAGTCTTCATGAACACATTGTATAAAATTTCAGCACAGAAGAATGGAGCCACAAATATTTTAGTGTTCTTCCCTATTATTATCACTGGTGTTCATTGGAAGGACTAATGTTGGAGCTGAAACTCCAATACTTTGGCCACCTGATGCGAAGATCTGACTTGGAAAAGACCCTGATGCTGGGAAAGACTGAAGGCAGGATTAGAAGGGGATGACAGAGGATGAGATGGTAGGATGGCATCACTGACTCGATGGACATGGGTTTGGGTGAACTCCGGGAGTTGGTGATGGACAGAGAGGCCTGGCTGGCATGCTGCGGTTCATGGGGTCGCAAAGAGTTGGACACGACTGAGTGACTGAACTGAACTGAACTGAATTTGTAAAATGTCAAATTGAGGTCCCCATAATTGATTCCAGTTGCAATTTTACCATCCACATCAAGAGATTAAACAGTGCTATAAAATAGAGCACTTATATAAGTTGTTCATTTTACCCTTAATATCTAGCAGGTATAATTAAATATAACATATTCAATTCTCAAAGCAGATACTCAGTCCCTCTTCCAGCATTCTTTACTTTTAGCATTAGATGATGAAACAAACTCAAAGGACACAGGCCTAGACTATGATGCCATCTGGAACATGAGACTCTTGAAGAGGAACAGGTGCTATACTGAAGCATTGATTTACTCTACCTTACCACTTATGCTTAGAGTTTAAGAATTTTCAGCATGGTAGAGAGGAGGTTCAGAGAAGGCAATGGCACCCCACTCCAGTACTCTTGCCTGAAAAATCCCATGGATGGAGAAGCCTGATAGGCTGCAGTCCCTGGGGTCTCTAAGAGTCGGACACGACTGAGCGACTTCACTTTCACTTTTCACTTTCAAGCATTGGAGAAGGAAATGGCAACCCACTCCAGTGTTCTTGCCTGGAGAATCCCAGGGATGGGGGAGCCTGGTAGGCTGCCATCTATGGGGTCGCACAGAGTCGGACACGACTGCAGCGACTTAGCAGCAGCAGCAGCAGCAGAGAGGAGTTTAGAACAGTTAAGGAAGCAGCATCATAGATATGTCAGGGAAGCCCTTTCTTGCTTTCTAGTATCAGGAAACAAGGACAGCATAGCTTCACAGCAATCAGCATTACCAGCTCTCCAATTCTCCCACTGTCCAAGACAGTATTATACGAGAGAAAAACATGAGAAAACATGCCAACACCTCGCTCTAATTTGAAAATGTACTATAATTTCTCCCAGTTGTGTTTTTCTACAAGTGTTTTTTTCAAATTGACTCCTGACAACTTTACTACATATATTTGCAAATTCTCTTTGATTAATCTTATTTTACATCCTCCTTTCAGAATATTGCTGTTTACAAACCACTAATTATATCTCTTTCCCAAATACTGTCCACCAGTGTTGTGAAATTACCTACGTTGTGAAGTACTGGTGTTTGGTTAGATGTTCCACTTAATAATTTTAGAAAACCTTAAGTTTTATGTTTATCAAAGAAATGGACTAAAAAGAGAAAGAAAAGAGAAAAAAAAAAAGACAGGAAATGCTCCTTATAAGCTGAGATCTGTAGAAAGCAAACGAATAGAGATGTGGAAAATATAAATTGGATACACACAAGCTGATATCCAAAGCCAGCTTTCCAGTTTGTTCTATGATGCCCTCAAGTGTTTCCATTGGTTCAAGTCAGTGCCATAAAACAGCAAACAAAATAGGAACTAGAAAACACTATTATTTTATTCTAAAAATTCACAACAGCCATTTTGATATTTCTGAATTTGTGCTGCATATTGCAATCAATGGCATCTTAAAATATATTGATAGCATATTTAATAGGCCATGAATTCATAGTATTAATACATTGTGCAATTGAGGGCAGCTTAGAATCAATGAAATGCATTACTATTAACAATAATATTTAATAATAATCTTCCCTACCCAGGAATGATTTTCATAAACGAATCCATATTACAGGGGATTGGACAGTTCTCATTCCTCATGTGTCATTGGCTACTTAATAACTACAATTTCTTTCCAGTTTCAATGGCAGAAAAATCAACCAACACAACATGATTTCTTTTTCTCTTTAAGTAATCAGTTGTTTGAAAGAGTCTTGAAAATCAATTTGGATGAAGACTTGAAGAGCCTAAATTGCCATCTCACCTGTGCCAGATGCCACTTCTGCATTGTTTTAGAAGCTCCTAGAGTGTATTTATAGATGTCTTGTTTGCTCTCAAGCCTGTTGCTCAGTTTCTATATGCTGCTATTTGGTAATTTTTCAAATGTGTTGTAGCAGCAAGCCACCCTGAAATTCAGCCTTATATTCCTTAAGAATGTGCTTTTGAGTTAAAAAAGAGAGGAAAAAAACTTTAAATGAATAAGCACGCATATGTTAAAGTAAAATGCAGCCAGAGATTGGCTGTGGAACCACAATTTCAGTGGCTCTGATTCTCCAGGGTCATCTTAATGCTATGTGAGCCACAGGGTTAGTGATTCCAGGTCCCCCTGGGGTGGGCATGTATATGAGCTGTCATGAATTAGTGTGCCAAAAAGAAGGACTTATTCTAGATTATTAAAACAGCTAATTCTGTGATAAAGAGTGAATTATATTACTTATTACAAGTTTGTGTTTTTATCTAAATGAAATGACCTATATCTAAGAACCTCAGGGAGTATTCTGAATTTTAAATTCTCCTGAATCCTAATCTCTGCTATATTGAAAATGGAAAAAGAAGAGTATACCACCATTAGAGCTTTTGTTTTTTTAAATTGTGTATTTTTGTCAATATTGGCTTTCATAGTTATTCTGAAAAGACTTGGAAGGCTGTCCTAGAAGATTTTATTAAAAATAGTCACTTCTGTAGAAGCTCAGTTGCTCAACATGAAAATATAATTATTGGGGAAAAATACTTTAAAATCATCAAAGTATATTGATGCAAATAAATTTTCAACAGGGCAAATTTTCAAAAACTTGAGTTTTCCTCTCACACCTTAATAAACGTCATTTCTATACATCTTTTAAAAGACCCATCTGACTATGAACATTCACAGGTGCCTTTAGGTAGAAATTATTCCATACTACTCTCATGGTGGACCTTTTAAAGGAACACATGAGACTTCATGTATCCCTGAATTAAATCAGTTCATGAAACAGTCCCTCTTTCTAGCTTTTGATTAGTTTATTGCATGACTAGTCTAACCTTGACTATTAAGATATTTTCCTTGTAAGGTCTTTTTGTAACCTCTCATTTCTAAATGAACAACACAAGAAGAGGTAATGCAATCATTAGATAAAACACAAACTGCCTGCCAGGGAACGTGGGTTTATTCCAATTCTCCTCCTGGGCAAATCTTTCATTTCCCTTTGATATAGACCAGTGTTCTATAGAACACTAAACTAATGAAAAGGGGTTGTCTTTTTCTCTAATGTTATGACATAGAATTTACATGTGAAATTATAAAATTGTAGAGTTGAAGGACATTTTGTAGTCATGTAGTCCAACTTTCCAAGCAATGTAGGAATTCTGACCCAGAATTCTTTGCAGTGTCATTCAGCCTCTATGCAAATTTATCCATATATATGAAACTCTTCTTTTCTAAGGATGAGCCTATTTCACTATGGGGCTTCAGTTACCAGTCAAGCTAAAATCAACTCTGTTATTTGTATCTGCTGTTCTTCTCTCTACACTCTAAAATAATAATGAACAGATCAACTTTTCTGCATCTTGCTGCTGCTGCTGCTGCTAAGTCGCGTCAGCCGTGTCTGACTCTGTGCGACCCCATAGACGGCAGCCCACCAGGCTCCCCCGTCTCTGGGATTCTCCAGGCAAAAACACTGGAGTGGGTTGCCATTTTCTTCTCCAATGCATGAAAGTGAGAAGTGAAAGTGAAGTCGCTCAGTCGTGTTCGACTCTTAGAGACCCCAGGGACTGCAGCCTATCAGGCTCCTCCATCCATGGGATTTTTCAGGCGAGAGTACTGGAGTGGGGTGCCATTGCCTTCTCCGTTCTGCATCTTAAGACCCACCAAAATTTTGAAGCAACTTATCCCTCTTTTATTGTAGATAGATCCAAATCTTATATCCCAATTTATTTATTTATCTTGAGATCTTGTATTGTTTGTTCACAAAATTTGATACACAGATTTTTATATGGGCATAAGATTGCCTATATGTGGTCTGACTGTGAAAGACTTTTGAAGTCTTGTTTCTCATGATACAGGTACCAATGTATGAATTTATCTTATGAGAAGTATCACTGAAATATCTTACAGGAAAATACCATCTTAAACTCTGGTATATAGACTGAATATTGTGGGGATACAGAACACACATAAAGTAGTTAGGATAGATACCAGGATGTCATTCTATCTGAGTTGGTCCCTCAGGAATGCATTGAGTTTAAGTAGAATAAATGATTAAGACTAACATTTTCTTTCTGTCTGACACAACACCTTGTGTTGATTTCTTGAATGTTATTGACCTCATGATACAGTAAGGACCTCAATCTTTTTGACATATACTTTGTCAGCCATATTTGTAGTCATATATTTAAGGTCACTTTTTTAATGCTATGTTCTGTACTTGGCATGAATTATTATCAACTTTTCTGTTGTTGATTTTGACCCACTCTTATAGACTTAAAATTGTTTCAAATTTCTGCTTTTATTTTTCATTGTTGCCATGAACTATGTAATACCTTCTGTTTGACATACAGGCTTTTCATATCTTAACTAATTTATTTATTTAATTTTTTAATTTTGCGTCACTGGGTCTTTGTTGTGGCACATGGTCTTTCTCTAGTTGTAGTACAAGGGCTTATTTGCCCCACAGCATGTGGGATCTTAGTTTCCAGACCAGGGATGGAAACTTTGTCCCCTGCATTGGAAGGTCAATTCTTGACCACCAGCAAAGTCCTCATATCTTAATTTAAACTGACTAAAACACAGTGAAACTGTGTCTTTGTATAGTCTTTGAGCTAAACTTTCATTCTGCGTAGATAGTGAAAGAGTAAACTCAATTGCCAACCTTCTGGAAAATTCTTAAAGAGATGGGAATACCTGACCACCTGACCTGCCTCTTGAGAAATCTGTATGCAGGTCAGGAAGCAACAGTTAGAACTGGACATGGAACAGCCTGGTCCAAATAGGGTAAGGAGTACATCAAGGCTGTATATTGTCACCCTGTTTATTTAACTTATATGCAGAGTACATCATGAGAAATACTGGGCTGGATGAAGCACAAGCTAGAATCAAGACTGCCAGGAGAAATATCAATGACCTCAGATATGCAGATGACACCACCCTTATGGCAGAAAGTGAAGAAGAACTAAAGAGCCTCCTAATGAAAGAGAAAGAAGAGAGTGAAAAAGCTGGCTTAGAACTCAACATTCAGAAAACTGAGAACATGGCATCCAGTCCCATCACTTCATGGCAAATACATGGGGAAACAATGGAAACAGTGAGAGACTTTATTTTTTTGGGCTCCAAAATCACTGCAGATGGTGACTGCAGCCATGAAATTAAAAGATGCTTACTCCTTGGAGGAAAAGTCATGACCAACCTACACAGCATATTAAAAAGCAGAGACATTACTTTACCAACAAATGTCTGTCTAGCCAAAGCTATGGTTTTTTTAGTAGTCATGTATGGATGTGAGAGTTGAACTATAAAGAAAGCTTAGCACCAAAGAATTGATGCTTTTGAACTGTGGTGTTGAAGAAGACTCTTGAGAGTCCCTTGGACTGCAAGGAGATCCAACCAGTCCATCCTAAAGGAAGTCAGTCCTGAATATTCATTGGAAGGACTGATGTTGAAGCTGAAACTCCAATACTTTGGCCACCTGATGTGAAGAGCTGACTCATTTGAAAAGACCCTGATGCTGGGAAAGATTGAAGGCAGCTGGAGAAGGCGACGACAAAGGATGAGATGGTTGGATGGCATCACAGACTCAATGGACATGAGTTTGAGTAAACTCCGGGAGTTGGTGATAGACAGGGAGGCCTGGCATGCTGCAGTCCATGGAGTAGCAAAGAGTCAGACACGAGTGAGTGACTGAACTGAACTGAAGATGTTTCTAGCTGAAGAAATCAGAAAAAAAAATTCTTGAAAGGTATAATCTTTTAATTGTAGGGTAGAAGATGGGAAGGGGAATGAGGAGTATGTTTTACGTAATTCAAATATATTCCTGGAGATGATATGGTACTAGGCAACATGGTTCAATGGGAGCATTGGTTACAAATAAGAAAAATAAAAATTAAAGCTGAAGTAATATCCATTCTTTCCTTGTTTCCCCTGATCAGAAAGTCAACTTTAATTTTATAACTCTCTGATTTCTTACACTTCCATGCAATTTACCAATTAGAATGTATGTCATATCTATAGGTGTCTGTGTGTTAGTCACCCAGTCAGGTCTGACTCTTTGTGACTCCATGGACTATAGCCCTTCAGCTTTCTCTGTCCATAGAATTCTCCAGACAAGAATACTGGAGTGGGTTGCCACGTGCTCCTGCAGGGGATCTTTCCAGCCGAAGGACTGAACCTGGGTCTCCTGCACTGCAGGCAGATTCTTTACCATCTGATCAACCAGGGAAGCCCATCTATAAGTACAGAAAGGAATTTAGTAGGTAATTCAAGCGGATTAAATGCTTGTGTTTGTAGTCTCTGTGAAAAGAGAGCATCTCTTCCTGAGAATGGCAGAAGTTCCAGATATGAGCTAGACGTGGGCACATGGACTCAGACGTGTGGATAGTTGGGTGTGCAGGGGTTGAGTTTTCATTGAAAGGTAGTTACCTGCAACCTAATCAAGAATGATACACAAGCCATTGCAAAACCTATTGTAGCTAGAATCTTATGTTTACTATATCCATAATCTCTTAAAGGTACTTGTCTAAACAACAATAGTGTACGACACACTATTCCATAGCTGACATGACCCTTGGTGTGGAACTGAAAGATGTATGAAAATAAGATAAAGATATATTCATAGTCTCTTCAGAATGTCTTTACTGTTCCAACTTTGTATGAACTTCCCTTAATTTTTCTGCTAAATTTTCCTATAATTATTATTAATTCTTTCTAATAGCAATGGTGAAAAAATCATGAGCGAAAATAATCACTGATATTTTATGAATGTAATTTTTTTTTCTATCCTAGCTTAACCTTAGAGGCAACAATTGTAGGGTTAAAAATCAAGATATCAACAAGTTCAGAAATGCACACAAAAAGTTTAGAATAATTTGCCAAGTTAAATTGCACATATTGATACTTTAAGTTTAGGAATAATATTTGTAAAGTGTGCCTTTTTTTCCTTTCAAATCAATTCCATTTTCCAGGAGTAATATACTGGACACGGAGGGGTAAAGAATCTCTGACAATCAGTGGAGATTAATTTATTTCACATCCATCTCCAAATAGGTGGTATTCCTTTGATACAGACACTTTCTTGACCCTTTTTACAATCCCTCTTTTGTAATAAGTAACACATTGGAGACTAAAGGTCCAAATGAAGTTTAAAATATAGGTTAAAATTTCATATTAAATTGCAAAATATATCATTTGGCCCAAACTATATGTAACAGAAATAGACACAATTTGAATTAAACGTTTAAATATCTGATCTTTCTTTTCATTGTTCTCAATTGTTATTTCTGTGTTTTAATCTGGCAGCATTTTATTATTTTAAATTAATACCTTACTTCAGTTTTATCACTGGAAAAAGCATAATAAAATATGAAAACTATTGTAATATCCTGTAAGCAATATACCCTTTTGCAGTATTAGATCTATGCATTTTAGATAATTTATACATGAAA
This sequence comes from Bos taurus, assembly GCF_002263795.3. NCBI lineage: Eukaryota > Metazoa > Chordata > Mammalia > Artiodactyla > Bovidae > Bos > Bos taurus. The sequence goes on along the minus strand of NC_037339.1, from coordinate 40,489,928 downwards.
AAAAAAGCTGAAGGATTGCTTTGTTTGCTACATTTAGAATTAAAGATTATATAATGCATGATAGTCATCTTATATTTTTGCATTTTTCTGTTTTGGTTTTATACGTTTATTCATCTTTGACATGTTTTGTTTCTACCAGCAAGATGGTATCAGAGATACATTGAAATAATCCTTTCCTGCAGAGCTAAGTAACTATATCTATCTCCTGTTTCTTTCTTTTTGTGTGCAGAAAGTGAAAATGCTCATTCATAATAAGAAAATGTAAGTCTGGTAGGCACCAAGTTTTTAATATTTAATTTTCTACATTATAAAGCAGACTCTTCTCTGCCTTCCCATAAATGCAGGAATGGATAAGATTAATTAAACATTAAACCATTATTCTTCATGAAAGAAAAGTCCATTGCTAGTCATATTTGATATACTTTCTTTCCAAGGTGATCTTTCCCAAGTCGAACTCTCATCCCTTTTTAATATTTTTAAAATTATTAATAACAAGGAATGCAGTAATTTTCTTGTCATTTCTCTCTTTTTTTCCTTGTATTATTGTGAGAGACTTTAATATAAATTGTGGACTGATTCCAGAATAGATCATTTATTTGATACTATCAGACCTAGCACTTATTTTGTAGTGTTCTTTTGTAGACTTGTCTGGCAGGATAGAAAAGCAAAATCCTTAGCTATAAGAAATGCATATATAATCTGTACATATGTATCCTCTGTAGGATAGAGAATATGTAGATATAAAAAAAGATAGATAGATGGATAGACAGATTGATTCTAGGGAGGACCAGATGTTTGACTTAGTAGTCAATTATATAGAAATTTGTGACTATGCCATTTTAACTAATGAGTCATTATCAATAGATTCACAAAGGAAAAAAAGCCAATATATATATTGGACCAAAATTCAGAATTAAAATAAGACCAGCAAATTGGATTGAAATGTACACGTGTATTTTTCATGCATACAATTTCCATCATGCATTATTATCTTCTAACATGTATAAACATAGCTCATAACTGCTTGCACATTTTCAACCATGAGCATAATTACCATGAACATAATTATAGCTTTTCCAGATTCTGTTAATCTCAGAGAAGTTTTTCTCTCCTTCTTCCTTACTATTGTTAGGCATAGTTATTAGCTACTTTTACTGTCAGATGATGATGATATACCTTCTGTATTTTACAATGATATTGGAAAGGACTTATGAAAACATTCCTCATAAAATATATGTATATAAAACAGAACTACTAATAACTATTATTCATAGTTATGATATGGTTTTTCTCAGAGGGTGGACTTGTGTCCTGAGGTGGCGTTAAGTAAAAAAAGGAAAACAAAACAAAATGTCTAGTGGTTATCACTTAGCAGTAAAATATGTCCACTATTAAGAAGAGACAAAATGACTTAATAGACTAAGATCAAAATTATCTCTACCATCCCCTTCCTGAGTCTTTCTGAGAGTGGGGGAGTCTTCACTGGGCTTCCCTCGTGGCTCAGTGGTAAATGCCTGCCTATGCAGGAGATGTGAGTTTGATCCTTCATTCGGGAAGATCCCCTTGAGAAGGAAGTGCCAACCCACTCCAATATTTTCGCCTGGAAAATCCCATGGACAGAAGAGCCCGGCAGGCTACAATCCATTGGGTTGCAAAAAGTTGGACATGACTTAGTGACTAAACAACAAGAAACAACAACAAAGGGCTTCAGTAAGTCGTCTAACTCATGTACTAGTGAAAACTTTTAGCAGGGTTGTCGATTAGCTGCTCCATCCTCCTCTCCTAAGACATATCCTGTATTGGAACATAATATTTCCTTGGGGAAGTGAGGCAAAAGAAAGAGATGTAATATAATACCAGTGTTAATACACAGAAGTCTCATTAACACTTCCTCCTTTTTAAAGGGTAATCAAAGTAAAGGCTTACAACCAGTAATACAAACTGGAACTTGAATTCTAGAGGAGGAAAGTAGAAGGGTGGCAATAGACCCACTGGGTGATATGAGTTAAATAAAATAAATAATTTAACCTAGGGAATACCTTTGTGGTACCCAACTGCCACAGCTTTGATTAACCCCGCTGTGTTTCAGCACTGGGTCCTGTAAGCCTTTTGACACCATCTCTTTGAGATGTCAGTCACATTTCAATAACTTTTCAGCATGGGCTTGTAAGTCCTGTCTCTTCATTGACTTTGAATGAGGCAGGTTGCTTATGAATGCAGCTTGAAGTGTCACTCAGAGGTAGTTGCATTGTGTTATCTCTGATTGGCATGTCTGGGGGTTGTGGAAAAATTCCATCACATCCAAATGTGCTCTCTAAACACTGAACGTCTTCACACAAGTGTTTTCTCTAGGAGAATCAGCTAAGACTCTTATGATGATAATCTGTTAGTTATTACACTGTTCCCTCTCACTATAGATGGAATAGTATATCCTAAAGGGGTAGATTCATGGGACTTGGGAACTCAGATTATGTTTGCAATTCTGATCCCACAAGCCTTTGGGGCTACAATTTAACTAATGTATCACATTAACTGCTACACACAGAGCATATCTAACAACCTAATTACTTTGATAAAACTACCTGCATAATATCCTCCTACTTGGCAAAGACAAGTGACACTAAGAAGATCCCAAAGCTTCGACTTCATCTGGGAAGAATTGTGATATTAAAGCATTCCTTTCATTAACAAAACACCAGGCATATAGACAACTGATTTGCAAATGACCTCTTATGGACAAAGTGCTCTTGTCCCCTGTACTGACTCCCTTGCAACAGATGACGTGAGTTGCTGGTATTCACATTAGTGCAATTAGAAAGACTGTGGCTTTGATATATTACATATCCATATTTCCAATAAACACAAAATCCTTGAAATGTACAGGGGAGCTGACTCAAGAGGTAGCTGGAGGACAGTTCATAATGCCCTTCCCCACAGCATAAGCCTTTGTCCTGTTGTAGTGCAGAGGATGCACAGATGAACGCAGGAGCATGCATACACACATGCACACGTGTGCATACACACACACACACACACACACACACACACATGCAGAGGCACACTGCAGTGTATTAGGTTATCAGGGAAAGAGTTAGTTACTACCCAGATTTCTCAAACTCTTTTTATTCCACAGAGAAGGATGCATAGGTTACACATAGCTAGACCAGTCACAACAGAGAAAATGCCCCATGAGGATGCTGCCACCCCATCAATGCTTTATATAGCAGAGACCAAGGGACAATGTCTAGACAGCTGTGTACATCTAGAATTTCCTGTCAGCAAGGTGGCCTTGGAGGGTGATGCCTTCAGGAAGCTCCATGTCAGCCTGCCTTTCCATTCATCTCATTGAGTCTGTTGAGCCAGGTTCTTATGAAACTACCCAAAGCAAAAAGAAAATCTGCCTCCGGGGTCATCTGGATTTGTCTCTCCTCATTTAGAGACCAAATTCAATTAATTTACTACTGATCTTGGAAAGGAATAACTTTTTACAATACAAATATCTCGCGCCCATCATGGGATAAATATCATTTATATATTATTTTTCATTTAAATTCCATGTTCCGTACCTAACACATAGCAAAGATCAATTGACTTAAGGAAATTAAATTTTTGATTGCCATGAAAATGAAATACCATGGTCTAAAACAGTTTGAGGACACTGGGGATATTTGGGAAGCACCAAAGTCAGACTTCAACTATTTTAAACTTTTGCCTGAGTCAGCCCTATTCCTCCTTAGAAGAGGGAAGAAATGTGTCTGTGTTCTCTGCCTACTTGCCTCCCTGTTGGCAGGATACAGGAATATTAATGTCTTAATGATTAGTTAATATTAGATTAGACAGGCCTTTGTAACTATCATTGGTATCTAACCACCATTTATAATATTGTTTCCATATTTGAACAGCTGATCTACAAATTAAATCTTTAAAAAACCAATACATTTATAAACTTGGCTATATTGATATAATGAGTGTTTATTTAGAAGAGGTAAAATTTCACTCTATTTATAAGTGTACTTGAGTCCACTAGAGAATGATATTATTGGTTGATTAAAATAGTTAAATAAAATAGTTTCACTGTGATAATTAACTTACTATAGGGTAGTATCTAAAAGCCTAGGCTCTGGAACCACATAGTCAAATTTGAATCTCAACACTATTTATTAATACTAAATATATGACATGTCTACATTTTTTAAAACCTTTTTGTACCTCAGTTTTCTCATTTGGCAAATGGAGATAACTCCATGGACGTGAGTCTGAGTGAACTCTGGGAGCTGGTGATGGACAGGGAGGCCTGGCGTGCTGCGATTCATGGGGTCGGAAAAAGTCGGACACAACTGAGCGACTGAACTGAACTGATGAATATCAAATGAACTAGTACAAATAACAGACTTAAAAGAATGACTGGTGCATGATAAGCACTAATAAATGTGAGCTATATTTCATATTAAATACTGATAGAAATTTTGTAGATTATACTGAAGAATTTAGGGCTTCCTAGGTAGCTCAGCAGAAAAGAATCCACCTGCCAAGGAGGAGATGTGGGTTCCATCCCTGGGTTCGAAAGATACCCTGGAGAAAGAAATGGCAACCCACTTCAGTATTCTTACCTGGGAAATCCCATGGACAGAGGAGCCTTGTGGTCTACAGTCAATGGGGTCACAAAGAGTAAAGCACAACTTAGCTACTATAACAACAACATTGAGGAATTTAATATATTATGCACATATATTTAAATATATTTGTAAGTAGTACTAATATATTTTTAATACTAAGTTAACTTATTGAAACTATGTATATTTAATTTAAAAGTTAGGTTGCTCACTTTGAACTTGATACCTATTTTATTATGTAAATATTTTGGTTGTCATACTTCTCAAACTCTGAACTCTTTATATTTAAATACATGAAGGAAAAATGTATAAAGAGATGTTCTGATATTCTTAACTTAAAATATAAAAAATATTGTAGCAAGAGAAGATTAGAATATTTAACATGTTAAATAATATTCCCTTTGTTCTCAACTCAGATTAATACTATACAAAATTATACATACATAGACATGAACTTTAAGAAGAAACTCTGTTTAATTGAAATATATTTGATATATAATATTGTATAAATTGAAGGTGCACAAAATGTTGATTTGATACATTTATATGCTGCAATATGATTGTCATTGTAATACCAGAAGAATCTTCCCAGAATGACCCTAAGAGGCAGAAAACATGTAAAAATGTCTGCTCAATATAAGACAAAGTAAGCAAAAATAAGTGAGAATATGAGAGACAAGCACATTAGAATATATTAGAGGTGATTATGAGTGACTTATCTACATTATATTGAGTTCAAAACTAAATAAATTCTGAGTATGTCATAAATGGATGGTAGAGATATTCATTGATTTTGAAAGAGGTAAGCAACACAGGTTCAAAAATTCCCAGAACTTATTCATTATCCTTCCTCATTATGCCATATCCACAATTATGTTGCGATTTTTCTGTAGTTTAATATTTCTGTAACAAAGAAATTTGTTCTGTTTTACCCCTGGCCAGACAAAGTCACAGAGCTTTTATTTTAAGCCATGTCAGTCCTCCACACCACACCTATACTAAAGGTAGACAAGAAAGATATGGTTTAAGAATAAAAAGTAAAGAAAAAACATTTTATCATTCCTTAACAAGGTTGTTAGGGATGCATATACTGATGCGTATGCTCTATGTTCAGGGAGGAGGAGCTGTAAAAGATGACTCTGTAGTCATCTGAACGCACGTCCATCTGAGACTAGTGGCACACCATGAAGAGTACTGATCTAGAACTAGAAAAGAATGAGGGTTGAACATTTTATGAGTGTCTAGCCTGCCTCAAACACAGACACTTTACAGCCATTACTCCACTACATTTCCACAACTCTCGGAGAATCCCTAGTTTTGTAGATGAGGACCTATGGCTTCAAAGACTTGCCCAAAGTCAGAGGTTTTGTGAGTTTCAAAAGCAGGATTTGCGTTCTGCACCGACTCCAAATCTAACACCCATTTACTTCTATATAATCTAATTTCTAGTTTCAGGCTTGTCATTGACTATACTGACATGGATTGGCTATACTACCAGGACTTCTCTGGTAGCTCAGCTGGCAAAGAATCCACCTTCAATACAGGAGACCCCGGTTAGATTCCTGGGTCAGGAATATCTCCTGCAGAAGGGATAGTCTACCCACTCCAGTATTCTTAGGCTTCCCTGTTGGCTAGAAGGTAAAGAATCTGCCTGCAATGTGGGAAATTTGGGTTTGATCCTTGGGTTTGGAAGATCCCCTGGAGGAGGGCATGGCAACCCACTCCAGCATTCTTGCCTCCAGAATCCCCATGTACAGAGGAGCCTGGTGGGATACAGGCACGCGGTCACAAAGAGTTGGACACGACTGAGCGACTAAGCACACAGACATATTGATGTGAACAAGTCACTTTCCTAAAATGTTAATTTAGGGAGTTTACCGGGACTTATCTGGATCCTGGGACTATCTAAATTAGTAAAACTCAATGAGCTGAAACGGAATACATTCATGCCATCAACATGAATGCAACCCACAGAAAGTGTATGCACAGAAATCTCTTTCTTAACATGCGTGAAATGGTTCTCATCCCACAGGGATAGAACTTCCTTAACAATTATTACTCTGCCGGGATGACTGAAATCTACGCTATACAGCAATGACCTTAGGAGGCAAAGATGTAAAATCAGAAAGAATCCAAAATGTGTTTTCTATTCCCACTTCTTCTAATTCACTGTGTATTTCAAACAAAGACTCCTTTTGGTCCTCCTCCAAAAATTTAATCAAAACCAGAAAGAATTACTGCAGCTGAGGTCAATGATCTATATCAACAAATAATAGCACAAGAAAGGTAGGGGTGATACACTAGTAGATGTTAGGTTATTAAATTTAATAAAGAATAATGTAGCTTGAAAAATGCTTTGGGTTTGTCATAAATTAATACTGGGTGGCCAACAATATGTTTATTGTTTTACAGCTAAGAACTGATTAAGAAGCCCCGTAGGATCTTCTACCTTGTTACAAAATTAATTTTTAACATCCTTTTCTACTTTACAAGATTGAAAGATGCTTGAGGAAAGAAAACAGGTTATTTATACACTCTTTTTTAATTATACCTATCATATTCCTTAGACATGTTGGTATCCAGTAAGTGTATATTAAAGTCTTCAGATGAATATATATGTCTGTTACATTTGAGATGCCTTCTCTAGTCATTTATCCAGTTGACTTTAGAGATTTCCTATGTTGTAATTTGAGCTTCCCTGGTGGCTCAGAGGTTAAAGTGTCTGCCTGGAATGCGGGAGACCTGGGTTTGATCCCTGGGTCGGGAAGATCCCCTGGGGAAAGAAATAGCAACCCACTCCAGTACTCTTGCCTGGATAATCCCATGGAGGGAGGAGCCTGGTAGGCTACAGTCCATGGGGTCTCAAAGAGTCGGACACGACTGAGCAACTTCACTTTCACTATGTTGTAATTATATGTCATGAATGGCAAAGACCTGAACATACTTAAATTCAGTTTATCTTCCTTGTCTCCAGGGGTGGCAGATGCCGTTGCTTTGATGACACTAGAAAGTGAAAGTGTTAGGCGCTCATTAGTGTCAGACTCTGAGATCTCATGGACTGTAGCTCGCCAGGCTTCTCTGTCCACAGAATTCTCCAGGCAAGAATACTAGAGTAGTTTGCGATTTCTTTCTCCAGGGAAACTTCTTGACCCAGGGATTGAACCCAGGTCTAATGCATTGCAGGCAGATTCTTCACTAAACCACCAGGGAAGCCACGATACTTAGTGGTTATGAAATGCATGCATTTTACTCTCTTGAGAATATGGATTCACTATCATTTAGTATTTAAAAACAAAAGTGACTCAAAAAATAATTCAGAATAATTGTGCAAATTACAATTAAAGACCCATATTCAGTCGGTCATGGTAGCAAGCTTTCTGTTACTTTTTCCTTTAACTCTTCAGATGACTCATTTTGAAAATTAAGATATTGTTTGGGCTGATTCTTTAATGCTGTCTAATTAATTAATCTGAACTAATTTTGAACAATAATATACAACACATATACAACATACATGGAAATAACTATAGTGACTAGGTGTTTTATGAAAAAAGGTATGGAAATCAATTAACTTACTTAATTTTTTTCTGTTCACTACTTCTCATAAACTTTTAATTTCTTCTAATTATTCAGAAATCTGCCTGCGATGCAGGAGCTACAGGAGACACAGGTTCAATCCCTGGGTCAGAAAGATCCCCTGGAGAAGGGCATGGTAACCCACTCCAGTATTCTTGCCTGGAGAATCCCATGGACAGAGGAGCCTTATGGGCTGCAGTCCGTGGGGTTGCAGAGTCAGACACGACTGAAGTGACTTAGCATGCATGCAAGTATTCAGAACAAGTTGGTTCCTTAATACCTTGCATTTTCTTTAGGTTAAACAAGAAGGAGATGACAGATATTAAGTTTAAATATAGGCATAAATTCTGTCCTTGTCATACTTTTATAATTTAAAAGTGATACCAACCAATGCTGGATGTCATAAAATTGCTTTAGAAATATATATATCTGAAAAAAAAAAGATTCAAAGTAAAGCTTTGGCTAGTATGAAAAATAAGGAGTAAAAAACATAACTACTGCAAGCTCTTCTCTCCTAACAAATGTATGTTTATAGAGGATGAAGAGCACCATTCTTCACCTTAGACGTGTGACAAGAGGTGATATGTTGAAGCACAGACAGGTCTTGATTTGCTTTTACTGGGGCCAGGTGAAGAGAGGAAAGGAAGGAGTTCTGGGTGGTTACGTCTGTCAGCTTTGGCAGGAAATATGCTGCCATATATGTCCATCTGAAAGTAGCAAACCATATAGTTTATTTATTTGCCTTCTGACCCTAGGAACTTATCTTTTGTGAATCAGGGAAGGATATAAAGAGCCCTTTACTACAATATGTCTTTAAAAGTAAATAGATTTTGTCCTTCCAAATTTGAAGGGATGAATCAAGCTAATTTGAAAGCATATTAATACATAAATGAAGGAAGGAACGAACCATTGATAAAGCCAAAAGTAAAATTAGGGAATTTGCCTACTAATTTTGACTAGCTGTATTGAGTAATATTTTTCAATGTTTGTGTCACTAAAAGTGTAATGACAGAACTGTTTCTCAGAAAGAATCACATTAACTTTATGGATGACCTAAGTTACACATTAAAAGCAGTATTATTTGCCTGATCTCCTGGGAAATTTTCTGGTGTAGTACAATTACATTAAGTTGAACAGGATCTTTGCTTCCTAACTATTAATTTCACCTTGAACCTCAGCTTTCTCATTTGTAAAATGGTCATAACTTGTTATTCATGAGGTTATTACTAGAAATAACCTAGAAAATATGTATAACATACCATAGAGATGAAAAAACATTTAAGAATATTGAGGTCTTTTCACAAGCATCTCTTCCATGTAAGAAAATGTTTTGTGCTTACAATTGAGTACTGTATCTTATTTATGTAGATGTTTCCCTAATGGCTCAGATGAAACTGTCTGCAATGTAGGAGACCCGGGTTTGATCCTTGGGTTGGGAAGATCCCCTAGAGGAGGAAATGGATATCCTCATCAGTATTCTTGCCTGAAGAATTCCGTGGACAGAGGAGCCAGGTGGGCTACAGTCCATGGGATCATAAAGAGTTGGACACGATTGAGCAATTAACACTTTCACTCATTTTTTCACTAATCTTTTAATTGCAGTTAAGGTTGTCACATATGTAATTCGGTTATCCATAAATAAGAAAGAACAAAAAGAAAACAAATCAGGAATTCAGACAATAGACATTGAGAGAGGCCTTGTCAGTAAATTCAATTGGCCATCTTAAGATACATGCAAGTTCTTTTTTAAGACAAAATGTTTAGAGTGTATTCATTGTGATAAACTGTAGCATTAAAAAACTAGCACTGAAACATATACATTACATATTCAAAATAGATGGCTAGTGGCAAACTGCTGTATAAGACAGGGAGCTCAACCAGGTGTTCTCTTGGACAAACTAGAGTTGTGGGATGGGAGGATGGCAGGGGAGGGAGATTCAAGAGGGAGGGGACATACATATATTTATGGCTGATACATGTTGTTGTGTGGCAGAAACCAATACAACATTGTAAAGCAATTATTCTCCAATTAAAAATATTAAAAAAAAAACTGAGCAAAACAATTAATCTAGATATAGGTGAGGAAATTGAAGCCCAGGGCAATGATATGAGTTCTATAAAATGACATTCATTTATTTAATGGCAGGGCCCAAATAGTCCAAGTCTTTTGTACTTTCAAGTCCAGACCACTTTTCACTTTAAAACAAAGGAGTTTTCTTACAGACAGAAATGTTCAAATGATCTTACATCAAGAAGATTGTATTCATCACTGTAACACAAGTACTTTTCCTAACTGCAAATTCTGAAAGGGGTGTGAGTTTAAGCAGCATTCTCTTGAGATTGCTGATAATATGTAAAAAAGATTAGAGAGTGCAATACAAAGTAATGTGGGAAAGGGCAGAGAAAAATAATTATTCCGTATGATGGGAGGAAAAAAAAGCTTAAGATACTACAACAAAGACATTAAAAGTTAACATTGCTTCAGGCGGCAATATGTTGTAATTCTCTCACAGAACACAGAGCAGATTTCCCCAGTCTCAACACAGTAACTCATGGGAGCTGCAGGTTCAATGCATTCTAAAATGACAGATCTTGCTCATTGTCTGCTTGTGGGACAAATAGTTCAAGCCTCCAGGAGAAACAGAAATAAGAGTCTGTTTGTCCCAGACTACTCTTAGGGCCAAGATAAATTATATTTTTAAGTTTCATCGTATACAATGATTCTTATTTTTTATTCATTTTATTGAAGTATGACTGATATAGATTCTGGACATCTTTTTAAAAAATTGGGATATCATTGCTTTACAATGGTGTGTTAGTTTCTACTGTACAACAAAGTGAATCAGCCATATGTATATATGTATCTCTTCCTCTTGAGCCTCCCTCCCCACTCCCTATCCCACTCTTCTAGGTCATCACAGAACATCAAGCTGAGCTCCCCGTGCTATACAGCAGTTTCCAACTAGCTAGCTATTTTACACGTGGTAGTGTATATATGTCAATGTTACTCTCCCAATTCATCCTCTCTCTCTTCCCCCAAAACGTGTCATGTCCGCAAGTCTGTTCTTTATGCCTTCATCTCAATTCCTGCCCTGCGAATAGATTTGTCAGTACCATTTTTCTAGATTCCATATATATGTATTAATATACAGTACTTGTTTTTCACTTTCTGACTTACTTCATTTTGTATGAGAGACCCTAGGTTCCTCCACATCACTACAAATGATTTGTGTTTTATAAGAATTTCCAAATTTAAAAAACAAATGTTTATGCAAAGAGTACTCTAAAACAAATGAAGATTATTTTATAATAGTTTTCTCTGTCCCACTGCTCAATCCAAGTTGTTTGAGAGACTAACTTTGTCATTAATTGGTATCTTCAGAATCTAGCATAGTCTAAAGTAGGAAGTCAGTAGTTTTTAAGTAGATTAATAAATAGATAAATTTTGTTAACAATGGAGTGTTCCTTTTCAATGCAATGGCTTTACGCTCATTGGTCTAAATAATAACCTCAAATAAGATGTTTTATTCAGCTACTTAAGAATATATGCTGATTCCTTTTTTGCAAAGTCTATATTTTGTGTGTCATGATATAAAAGAAAGTATCACATAAATGGTAAATAAAAAAGCATTATTAATTTGTTTCTACTGGTTTTTAAAGACGGCTTAATATGTAACACTGAGGATTCAATAATGAAAATAGTGGTACAATCATATTGCACCAGATATTCCTGTGGCTAAACACTGATACAATGTAATTAAACTATGTGTAAAGAATTGTGTAAGCAATAATGAGAAAGCCATTGAGTTTGCTGTGCCAGGAAAAAGTTAAAGATAATTACATCAGAAGTCATACTTTAAACTGGATTTTAAAGATTGAGTGGTATTAATACAAAGATTAAAGGGGAGAAGTAAAAGAAGAATTGGGTAGGGAAACCAAGTTGTTGGGTGGCAGAAAAAGGAATAAAATCACTCAATTATAATCCTTATTCCAAGCGTTAGCCCTGAGTGAGACTAGTGAAGGCTCACATCCATGACAATACCTGGGTCCACAGGGGTGTTCTGTGTACAGAGAAAAATCTAAAGGCACATTTCATTATATAATTGCAATAGACTCAGACTAAGAACATTAGCATAAATACAAATGCCTTTTCCAGATGCACAATCAGCTTTCTTTGGGGCATTTGTATGGACACTTATTATCTCTTAAAGCATAGGAGTGATAAACAGTAGATTTTTGAAGACTTTTAATTCACACACTGTGTACATAATATAGGCTTAGGAAAAAAAAAAAGAGAAAGCATTCTAAAATTCCTCATATATTTAAATATATTTTCTGTTTTTAGGAATGGTATTTGAGTATTAAAGAAGTGGTACACAGAGTTAAAAATTTAGAGGAAGATGACTACATAATCCTTTTCTGCATGTATTTACATATTTTCTGAAAAAAATATAAACAGACCATAAAAGATCTGGCAGTGTAAAGCAAAAGCCACACAGTGTTCCTTGCCCAGCCTACTCATGACTAAGTGATGCAAGTTCCAACCTACTTGCACCATTCTTTGAGGTCCTCAAGATACTTATCTGGCTCCCTGCTCCATACTCTCTTCTCGTTGCTTAAGAACCATTGCAAACTGTTGCTCATGCATTTCTAAAACATGTAGATTTCTTTTTAAAAATGTAGGTTTCTGTCTCTGGGGTTAGATTACATTTTTTTGGCCAACTGATGCTTGGGTCTAAGTTCTATCCAGAGGAAACAAGTGAATTTGTGAAATTTCCCTATGTAAGTCTCCACACTTCAGATTTTGTCATCTCCACTCTAAATTTTGTTTCATGACTCTTTTCCATGCTAGGTTGTTGCTGAGCAGCACATTATTCATTTATCTCTCTTACATTAAGTAGCACAGACTAATCTTAAGTATCTGTTTGAAAGACATTTTAATAGTCCTATTTCATTTTTTAAAAGAAGTAAGATTGACATGGAAATGTGTGATCTTTCCTTACTTACTCATGCAATGATAGTGTGCAGGAGGAGGTGGAAGGTGCTGTGATGATCAGAATAAATATTTGTTGTTCAGTTGCCCAGTTGTGTCTGAGTCTTTGCAACCCTGTGGACTGCAGCATGCCAGACCTCCCTGTCCCTCACCATCTCCCGAAGTTTTGCCCAAGTTCATGTCCATTGCATCAGGGATACCATCTAGCCATCTCATCCTTTGATGTCCCTCCTCTCCTTCTGCCCTCAGCAGGGACATTTCCAATGAGTCAGCTGTTCTCATTTGATGACCAAAAATACTGGAGCTTCAGCTTCAGTACTGGTCCTCCCAATGAATATTCAGGGTTGATTTCCCTAATATTGACTGGTTTGATCTCCTTGCTGTCCAGGGAACTTTCAGGAGTCTTCTCCAGCACCACAGTTCAAAGGCATTCATTCTTTGGCGTTCTGCCTTCTGTACAGTCCAGCTCTCACAGTCTACGTGATCACTGGGAAGACGTAGCCTTGACTATACCGACCTTTGTCTGCAGAGTAATGTCTCTGCTTTTCAACACACTGTCTAAGCTTGTCATAGATTTCCTTCCAGGAAGCAATCGACTTCTGATTTCATGGCTGCAGTCACCATCCACAGTGATTTGAGAGCCCAAGAAGAGGAAATCTGTCACTACTTCCACCTTTTACCCTTCTATCTGCCATGCAGTAATGGGGCCAGATGCCATGATCTTAGCTTCTTTTAATATTTAGTTTTAAGCCAATTTTTTCACTCCACTCCTTCACCCTCAAGAGGTTCTTTAGTTTTCCTCTTTGCTTTCTGCCATTAAAGTGGTATCATGCATATATGTGTGGTTGTTGATGTTTCTCCTGTCTGTCTTATTCCAGCTTGTAACTCATCTGTCCTAGGATTTCTCATGATGTGCTCAGTGTATAGGTTAAGTAAACAGGGTGACAGCAGACAGCCCTGTTGTACGCCATCCTCAATCTTGAACCAATCAGTTGTTCCAAACAGGGTTCTTAACTACAGCTTCTTGATCCAAATACAGGTTTCTCAGGAGACAGATAAGATGGTCTGGTATTCCCATCTCTTTAAGAGTTTTCCACAGTTTGTTGTGATCCACACAAAGGCTTAAGCATAGTTGATGAAACAGAGGTAGACGTTTTTCTGGAATTCTTTGCTTTCTCTATGATCCCATGAATATTAGCAACTTGATCTCTGGTTCCTCTTGCTTTTCTAAACCCAGTTTGGACATCTGGAAGTTCTTGGTTTGCATAAGGCCGAAGCCTAACATGCAAGATTTTAAGCATGACCTTACTAGCATGGGAGATGAGTGCAATTGTCCAATGGTTAGGACATTCTTTAGTACTACCCTTCTTGGGAACTGGGATGAGGATTGACTTTTTCCAGTCTGTGGCCACTGTTGGGTCTTACAGATTTGCTGACATATTGAATGCAACACCTTGATGGCATCATCCTTTAGAGTTTTGAAAAGCTCTACTGGAATTCCATTGCATCCACTAGTTTTATTAAGAGCAGTGCCCACTTGACTTCCCATTTGACTTCCCACTCCAGAATGTCTGGCTCTGGGTGATTGACCAGAACAAGTATAAGCTCTCATAAATGACTGCTTAAGGAAAATAAAACGGCAGGTTATTCCAGGTTAAGGTCTGGGAATTCTAAGTCCATTTGATTAAATGATGATGATAATTACACCAACAATAATAATAACAACAACAAAAATCAACAAACCCAAAAAGGGAAAAGAAAAAACAAAAGCAAACCTCTAAACCTCATAAGATTTTTAAGCCCATAATGGATTTTAGGATGTAGCCTTTTATTTTTCCATTCTCTACAGCCTTGCAGAAGGACATTCTGTTTCTTACTTGATGTATTCTAAACATGATCTTAACTTTGTGCTTTAATTCACTGTTATAAACCACCTGCTATTGCAAAGATGTTTCAGATCCCAAGCACAACTAAATTAATAATCATATGATTCATGCCAGGTCATATAGCTTTTCTCTGACCAAATAAACTGATTCAAATAAATTACTTGTTCTACATTTGGATGCTGACCCTGGTAAACTATGATGACATCCAGAAAATTACTTGTTATGAAAAGGTATTTAGGATAAATAGGTTTCAGTGTGAAGGTGCTGCAATGCCAAAGATATAAATATTTGGGAGCTTGATTAAATTTTGATTCTGAGTTCAGGCCAGTCTTCAGTTGATCATATTGTACTCTATGGCTTTTTGCTTTTCAAAAAGCTATGGCCACTTGGAAAGTTAATTTAAAGGTGTGTGTGTATGTTTCATCTTACTCGGCTTTTAGGAAATCATGTTTAGAATAGATCTTTCACCAACAAGAGGAAATGCTGGGCGATCACTTTAATGAAGCACAGATAAACAAACAAATTCACTGTGCCATGTGGCAGTTGTATCATACAGTTAAATTTATCATCAAATAAAACTGTTGGATTATTCATTTAATAGTTTTTTAGTATACATTGCCAATGTTTTTAGAAGTTTCCTGTAGGGTTATTTGGTGAGACTTCTAAAAAAATAACAATATGTTTTTGTTGCAGAAAGCATAAGAAAATGAAATCCAGCTAGAATAGTGAGCAAAATTATAGGCTAGTTCTCTCCCAATCCTGTTACAAGTACAAAGACCTATAAAGACATTTAATCTAGTGAATATAACATTCTATCTGTTCAGTAGTAATAAGTGAATTTTGTTGCCAATATTCACAGCAGAAGGTTTTGCAACATAAAATCCATAAAGAGAAAGTAGATACTTTCCTATCTTTAAGTTATTTAACATTATCTATATGAACTCTTAACTGCCAGCTAGGCAGGTAAATTTTACTGAGTTCAGACAAGCAGTGTTGAAAAGATAATGTCATTTTTCCTTTATAGAATGATGTGCTTTTCTTAAAATTTCACATATTCTAACCTTGTTCACCTAGTCAACTTACCCATGTTCCACATGGAAATATACAAGCGTGTCCTTTTCTTTGGGGAGTCATTGAACAGTTCTTGCATTTTATGTGGTCTATCTTCAAATCCTCAAATAAGTTATATTTGAGAGCTGATGTTTTTATAGCTCAAAATCCTTTTTAATTTACACCCTTAATTAGGTCACATTAAGGAAAGTGCTTTAAAAAAAAATCTAATGTAGCCATTCATCTGTGAAAGTGGACATTTATATTATTACTTCAAATAAGATTGTTGTCTGTGGTTCAGAGACTCGGATGCATTTAACAAGTGCAATTTCATGACATACATACATAGACAACATTATAAATAGCATTCAGTGTAACTTTTTTTCAGGCTATAAATTTGTACTTTATTTTTTTTCCTTTCTTACTCTTACTTCTCTGTTTCTTATTTTTCTTAAAGCTACTTTCAAAGTAAACTGAAAATGTGATGCTCTGAGATGCTTGTGTTTAGTACCCATCAAACTCCCCTCCCCCAAGAACAAAGCTGGATGTGAACCCCTCACTTCCACTTGGATATGCGGTTTGACTTTCTCAGTGAAGTTGGCAGTGATCCTTAAAGCTGAAAGGGAATCCTTCAAGGAGGACAATAGGGCTTTTCTTTGGCAATAGGAAAAGATGCAAGAGAACACAATTAATTCCCTACTCTCGCCTTCAATGGCTCAATTCAGCTGGGCCCGTTAACGGGCATTTTCAGTGATTGGCATGGAAAGGAATACAGAAAAACGGATCTACAAAATAGCTCCTCAAGAGAGACAGCTTACTTATCTCTAACCTGTCAAATTTACCATCAATTAGTGTCAGTATCATGAATTCTTTACAAATTTGGCGAGACACTTTTTTCGTTTTTTTTTTTTTTTCCTTTTAAGTTTGGCTCTGTTTTCAGAGTGTATCCTCAAAGTTCACCCTTCTCTGTTACATAAATTTCTTTCTTTTTTGAAATAGAAATTGTAAAATATGATAATATACATTTGTGAATAATATTTGGCCCAGCTCTTGTGGAAATATGAACGACCTGAGAGGTAACATTAATAATGGGTTGGCACAGTAAGTTTAATACAATAGGTTTGATGTCTTAATTGCATTTCTGAGGTGCATTTGTTGTTGCTTTGGGGAAAGTATATATACTGGATTCAATAGAGCACAGAACGTTAAATTAACCTCTTATTTTCCACACCTTGAACATAATGGTTTTAAGTGTCTCCTTGACTATTTAAGGGGAGTAGAGCAAAGAATGTTTTCTTTTATCCATATCATTAGCCTTATTTCAGTCACTTCAGCTTAGAGTGAGAAAACAGCAATGACTACTCATGCATCTGTTTTTAAGTTGCTTGACTAAGCCTCATTCCCAAGAGGATTTTTTTTTTTTTTGTCAAGTTTAATTCAACAATAATTTAACCTATTCACATCTAAGAGTGGGAATGCTTAGCACCATTTTTCCTCTGATTTTGTTAATCTTTTCTCCTCCTCCCCCTCCTCTTCCATCAGATAAACTTTTGAAGAAGCTGGGAAACTCATGAGTTGATTTTTGGAAATTGTAGCAAACTTATCAGAATCTCCTTTTGAACAAGAGATATACTTTTTAAAATAAGAGATATAATTAAAAGAAATTTATATGAGTAAATGCAATTTAACTATTTCACCCAACTTCCTCTGATGTGAGTCTATGTTTCTAGCAATCTCTGATTGATATTGTTAGCTGTATTAAGATATCTTGGTTTGGGAGTTTCCAATTAGGTTTGGGGAGTTTTTCACACTCCAAAAGAAATAAGACAGTCTTTGAATATCAGGATTTAAGAGAAAGAAGGTGGACAAAAGAAGTTATATGATTTGACAGATTGTATCATTCCTCAAAGGAGGTGAGCAACTTAAAGCATGTTGGAATAAGGCAAGAGAAAACAAAACCAAAATTGCGTTAGTCAAAAAATAAAGGGGGAAAAAACAAGATGATAGCAAATCAAATACTATTATTCTCTTTACTACTCTGAGTTGTTCCTAATATTCAGCTCCAACCATTTGCCAATTTAAGTCTGTTGCATCGATTTATCATTTACTCATCTTGAGATTCTGTGAGCTGGGAACAGTCTTTCCATTTTGTTGATAGTAAAAAAAGGCATATTGATTTTAAAAATGATAAGGAAGTTATATTATGTACGCCTTTTCTCTGTTACTGAAATGTATACTTGAAGGATATAAATAACTTGGCTAAAATCACATAGTTGGCACCATTCTGGATTCTAATCCATATGATCTCACTAGTGCCTTTGATTCTGATGACTATGTCATGTTACTATACCACATTTAAGTTCATAAAGAATGAGATTTAAATTAGGATATAATTATTACTCTCATCCAGGTATAAAATTAAAACATGCCTAAGATTTTATTTAATGCATTCCTTAAGGAAGGAATCGAAAACTTATTACATTTGGTCTAAAGGAGAACCCCAAATTTCACACATTAAAGTAAGATAAGGAATGCTGAAGTAAATTTACAAATGAATGAAAACCTGACAAAACAGGTCAATATCCTAAGGGCAGAATCAACTGTATTCTAGTGAACACAATCTGCATTTTTATGGACTGGAATTATATTTTACTATCTGTACTAATTACACATTAATCTCCTTTTAAGTGGCCCATTGCCTAAAGGACTTGCATGAACATCTTCCCTACAGACAGAAGACACAGAACAGCATCAGCAGAAGGATTTGCATTGAAAAGAGATTAGGCATTTTTCCTCCTATTCCTGGGCAGTTTGCACAAAACACACATGGTCTCCAGGACCACCACAGGGGTATATGCAAAGTACCTCTATGCCAATAAGCCCACAGTCCATTCATAATGAGAGGCTTGTAGTTCACAAAGGCACATCCTTGCTGTATGACCAGCATTAACCTTTGAAGCCTCACCACAGCTTCATCAAAACTAGATGCAAAGCATAAATCCAATTTTATTTCTTAACAATGATAACAGCTTGATATAGCTGACTCCAAAACTCATATAGACTCATGATTATAGGATTTAGTTAAGATTTCTATTTAGTTAGTAAATTCTGTTGCATTTGATCAGTAGCCATGGGAATCTGTGCATGGTCAAGCCAAAACATCTGAAATTAACCCATGCTATGCGTAATCATTTTTCTGCAGTTTAAATTCTGTTTGTACAAAACCGTTAAAAAAACAAAACAAAACATAGACAATGAGATAACAGTGAAATGGAAGTAATGCAGATGGATGAGAGTTAGGACACTAAGCAAATTTCAAAGTCTTTCACAATTTTTTCATAGAAATTATAATAAAAATTAGACAATTTCTAACAGTATTGTAACTAAAGTCAAAATTCCAGTTAATCTTTGTGTTTCTACTGATAAAGTTTCTGATACATAGATATATTCATAATTAACTTTCTCTCTCTTTTTTTTTTTTCTTTTCTTCCTCCACCTCTCCTATAGTTTGCAAAATTGGAATGTGCAGGAAGGGACCTTTTTTTGAATAGTTCTAATTTAAAACTCTTTATTTTTAAATATAGCTGAAATCTTACATTCAGAAATATCTTGGTTTCCTGGAATATTGCTTTAAAGTTGGTTTAAATAACTGATTCTCTGCTTTTCTTCATTTCTCTTATTCTTTCAGTTAAAAAAAAAAAAACTGTTGAGAACAGTTTAAACTATATAAACTGGCAAATACCTCACCAAAATTAAATTAAAATGTATTTTCTACAATTTGAAACTTTGAGTTTTGTCTACAGCATCCATTTTCAATAGGAGATATAGCCCTCATGGGACTAAAACTGGTTCCGGGAATAGAAGGGTGAAAATTTTTTACTCTTTGCATGTACAAAGTGTTACCAAGTTCACACTCACACTGCTCCCCACAGGACAGGCCAATCAATTAATTGAGAGATGAGATGTTGGGGCAAGGACTAGCAACTTTATTCAGAAAGCCAGCAGACTTAGAGCATGGTGGATTAGTGTCCCAAATAACCATCTTTTCTGGGTTTGGATGGTGGTTTCTTTTATAGAACAAAGACAGGAAGCTGAGGAGGTAAAGTAAAAAGGATAAGTTATTGCAAATATTTCCAGACTCTAGAGAGGATCTGTTAATTTCTTATTTTCCTACAGATGGGTCTGACCAGGATGTCTCCTGTGAGTTAAAAAAAATGTGCTGTGCTTAATCACTCAGTCATGTCCGACTCTGCGACACCATGGACCATAGCCTGCCAGACATCTCTGTCCATGGGGATACTCCAGGCAAGAGTATTGAAGTGGATTGCCATGCCTTCTTCCAGGGGATCTTCTTAACCCAGGGATAGAACCCAGATCTCCTGCATTGCAGGCTGATTCTTTACCATCTGAGCCAAGCCCAAGAATAATGGAGTGGGTAGCCTATTCCTTCTCCAGGGAATTTTCCTGACCAAGGAAATGAACTGGGGTCTCCTGCAGATTGCAGGCAGATTCTTTACCAGCTGAACTACCAGGGAAGACCCCCCCAAAAAAGGTATTTTAGCTTAATGCTTAGGCATGGAGGCAATGTTCCCAGAGATGGACCATGGTGTATACTTTAAGCTATTGAAAATATCCTTTTAGTGAATAACACATCACAAAAGCAATAGAATGTGAAATTTAAAGTAAAGAGAACATATCCATTATGGAGTCAGGTTTATTCTTCCCTATTATAAAAGCACAGATCTATACACTTTACAGAAACATACATACTTTATAGTATTAAAAGTCATGGAGTTGAAAATTAGGAAAAAAATGTCTTAAAAGGCTACTTAAGGAATAAATGAATTGAAAAGATTGACAATCAGAACGCTCTTGTAATTCACAGAATAGTAAACTATAATATAGTCAATAAATAAGTTTGTCCACTTTTTTTTACATTGAATTAATCAATTGTTTTAATTTTAAGAAGAATGAACTCAGACTTTTCTGATAAATTATAATTATGCTATGTTATATTCTCTAATTTGATTCATAAAAGTAAATAAGTAAAGCTTGGATTACAGGGTATAAAGCATTTCTCTCTGTGATGTTCCATATTGAACACCTTGACTTTTAATTAGCTCTATCCAGCAAAACAAGTACATTCTATTGCCTCCCTCAGTGACTGCATTTTTCAGTATGATCCAGGTGTTTGATGGGTGACGTTCTGGCAGTTACTCTATCAGAAGGAAACATCATCTGGCAATGCATAAACTCATGTAAAGTGTTCTTCCTGTTACCATATGGAACAAAAGTAATTATTAATGATGGAAGGGAGAGCAATTTTATCATTTGCAGTTTGTTGAGGAATATTCCCCAAACCTGACTGTGTTTTGAAGTTTTAAGACATAGGAAACCTGCATTACGAATGTAAAAAATATTTTCCTTTGCCATTTTCTATGGATAATGGCAGAAGAAAAATCATCACAGTTATTTTGTGTGGTTTTTGCTTGGATAAAGTCGTATCTATCTAATTAAGATACAGGCTGATTTGATCTACATTACTACATCTGGGTACTATACTTTTACTCAGTATTATATTGTAGATGCAAAATTCTAATAAAGTTTCAGCCCAAAGGCAAAATATTACTAGAGAACTAGAGTCTTTGAGTAGGGAAAAAGATCACACAAAGATCAGTAATATGATTTTAACTGGAAAATTAAATATTCTAGAGATTGGGCTGAAGTCACAATTCAAAGGAGACCCAAATGGAAGCAAGATATTATCTTGCATACGCCTTACACATTTTTGCATTTTAGTCATACAACAGGAACTCTTATTCATTATTGTAAAGAGCTTTTGGAGAATTTGTAGCTTCACTTATATTCTTTGATAGATACTTAATTAGTTAACATGTCTTATTAGGCACAGGAGATCAAGACACATGAAAATTCTTTCCCTGGAAGAATTCTAATGCTGAGAGTGAAAGAGCAGTGCTCATAGAGAGTTAAAATAGGATGGACCTGCTGTGGATAAGGGATTCCCAGGTGGTGCTAGTGGTAAAGAACTAGCAAAAAGTTGGACACAACTGAAGCAACTTAACCTGCACATATATCATGGACAAGGATTCTGCTCCTGAATGCAGCAACACATGATTCAAATATGGATCTTCCATACATTATCTGCAGCATGCCAGTCCATGTCTTACTAGACTCATTTTTTCCCTTATTTGCCATCTGAGGTGTATGTAATTTACTTGTTATGCCTGCTTTACAAAAAAGTACTCAAAAATATGATATATTTATATGGAGACTCAGAATTTTAACTCACCTTAGTTAAAGAAGTAAGTAAATGCTATTTCAAGAAGCCATCTG
The DNA here is from genome assembly GCF_002263795.3 of Bos taurus. Lineage (NCBI taxonomy): Eukaryota > Metazoa > Chordata > Mammalia > Artiodactyla > Bovidae > Bos > Bos taurus. The sequence continues at coordinate 40,467,456 of NC_037339.1, read as the reverse complement.
AAAGAACTGAAAGGGGCATGAGATTCAGTTAGTTCAAATTGTTTATTTAGACAGTCAGCTAACCAATATGCACTGAGTAATCTCTGTGTTCTAAATTTTAGTTATACAGAAGGTATTGACCTCAAGGAATTTGCATTCCAGTGGAATGCTGTGAATGAATACATTGTATAATTTCAGACTGTAGTCACTATAAAGAAAATGAAGCAAGATCACAGGATAAGAATGAACTGGGTGAAGTGCTTTACTGAGGGAAGTAGTATAAAAACAAGCATAGCTCTAGAGTCAGAGGAGGTCAACAGACATACATATGTATCTATCAAGGCTCAGCCATTTCCTGAGTGTGTATGTTACTTAGGCTCAGTGAACCACTGCTTTGTGATCTGTAAATGAAGGATCAGACCAACCTTGGGGAATTGTCCTGAGATTACAGATTTTATGTATATACATACACATATGTATGTATACATTTTGGAGAAGGAAATGGCAACTCACTCCAGTATTCTTGCCTGGAAAATCCCATGGACGGAGGACCTGATGGCTATATACAGTCGATAGGATCACAAAGAGTCAGACACAATTGAGCAACTACACTTAACAGATTTTATGCCTATAGTATCTATTGCATAGGAGGCCTTCGATAACTGTCAATTAAGAACCATTCCTCATGTGGCTGTGTCTTTATAATGTCTCTTTCTCTTAGAATTGCTTTTTCAAAGGCCTCACAAGCTGAACATACAGTCAGGTGTTTGTACTTAACTTTTAATTCTCATTGTAAATAAAGCAATTGTTCCTTGGTCAAGAGTGTTTATTCCTCTAACACGGAGAAGGGAAGGTGGGCACATGGCCACTGTGGTATTTTGAGAAATTATCTCAGTGAACCTGGTTCAAATACATTACTGCTGCTGCTGCTAAGTCGCTTCAGTCGTGTCCGACTCTGTGCAACCCCATAAAAGGCAGCCCACCAGGCTCCCCCGACCATGGGATTCTCCAGGAAAGAACACTGGAGTGGGTTGCCATTTCCTTCTCCAATGCATGAAAGTGAAAAGTGAAAGTGAAGTCGCTCAGTTGTGTCCGACTCTTAGCGACCCCATGGACTGCAGCCCGCCAGGCTACTCCATCCATGGGATTTTCCAGGCAAGAGTGCTGGAGTGGAGTGCCATTGCCTTCTCCAAAATACATCACTACCAGCTTACATTTCAGGGCCACTTACTCATCATCTGACAACAACATGCTATATAACTTGAAAAGAATCATTCCTATACTTTAATTTTCTGTAAATTAACATATTTGCATTGTAGTTTTCCATCTGAGTAGCTAACACCTAGATTACAAGGGCTCTTATAATGCGCATTTGCTTAGATGTTGCTTTGTCAGTCCATGTATTATTAAATTCTTTTGTGTGTGTGTGAAGCCTCCTCAACTAAATTGTCAAGTCCTTGAGATCAAGGACTCTTCTACTTCTTTATGCTGTTACGGGAATGTGGTACACAAAATAAGAGTTGTGTACATAGCGAGGGTTATTTGTTATGTTTAAATATAATTATGTTATACAATCCACTTCAAGAGGTGTACTGTCATTTCACTAGTGATTCATCACAAAAGCTTTGACTTTTCATCTTATAAATGTGAAATCAAAGTTTCAAGATGCAAAATAGCCTTTCCAAACTTAAAGAAATGTAACAAATATTGAACCAGGTTTTAAAATTAGTTCTAAAATTATTTTGATAAAAAATGATTTCACTATTTCTTGAATAGCATGAAAATCAGTTTTGCCTTGCTGGAAATGAGTTTTGAAACAATTCTCATGTCATTATGATACTAAATACTAGGATTTTATAGGACTTTTATTCAAATGTATAATATAAATATTGTTTAAGGGTTAGAAAGTATTGGATTCAAATTTTGGCAAAACTTTTATTTATTTTTTTTGATTAATTGACATGTGCTCGTAAATAGGGAAGGTGTCCAGACTTGGGCTGATTGTGTAAGCATAGCAATTGAAGACAGATGCATTTAAAAAATGAAATATGCCAAACTACATGATTAGGCTACATTATTGGCTTACTTAGGAAAATTAATTTGATCATTCTCATAACACATCATTACCTAAATTCCACTGCCAAGATAGAACTTCAAAATAAATCAAGATCATAACTGGTAAAATATTGTTAGGTTATGGACATGAAATAGGAAGAGGATGGGAAAGTACAGAGGAAGGAGAAACAAGGGAAAATCAGAGAACTCTCTTTCAATTAGTCAAAAAAAAATCACTTTTTGCTTTTCTTTTGTGAGACCATGATTAATCATTACCTCTTTAAAATTACAGATGTGTGAGAGTTTGCAGTGGATTAGTTATTATTGAAAAAAACTATACAATGTATGCTAAGTCACTTCAGTCGTGTCCGACTCTGTGCGACCCCATATACGGCAGACCACCAGGCTCCCCTGTCCCTGGGATTCTCCAGGCAAGAACACTGGAATGGGTTACTATTTCCTTCCCTAATGCATGAAAGTGAAAAGTAAAAGTGAAGTCGCTCAGTCGTGTCCGACCCTCAGCGACCCCATGGACTGCAGCCTTCCAGGCTCCTCCATCCATGGGATTTTCCAGGCAAGAGTACTGGAGTGCGATGCCATTGCCTTCTTCTAAAATGTATATATGTTTTTAATTTGTTTTTCAGACATAGGACTGAGTACACTTATTTCAAATAAACCACTTGATTTTGACTAAAATTGACTGAATTTGACATGGCAGTGGGATAAAATTATGCTAAAATATTTCAGTGTCCAACTAATAGTTCATACCGCAGTGTTATTCTTTATAACATTATTAAAATGGAAAGTAGTGCATATTTTCTCAAACATGCATTCACTGGAGCAAAATTGATATATATTTATTCAAATTTATTAAAATATTCACATTGTCCCTACCCATTTATTTAATATAATATCCAGTATAATTAATATTATAGATTTGTTTGATGAAGAAATGGTGATTTTCATATTTATATGTGTGAATTTAATTAGTCTCACTCTATCCTTGTGGATTATTCTTTATTCTTGTAATAAATGTTGTATCGGGCTATATACTATATAATAGAAATGGTACAAATGGAGATTAGCTTTCCTCTAAAAAGGGACTTTATTATTGCCCTTAACTGGATTTGTCCCATCACTTCATGGGAAATAGATGGGGAAACAGTGGAAACAGTGTCAGACTTTATTTTTCTGGGCTCACTACAGATAGTGACTGCAGCCATGAAGTTAAAAGATGCTTACTCTTTGGAAGGAAAGTTATGACCAACCTACATAGCATATTGAAAAGCAGAGACATTACTTTTCCAACAAAGGTTCATCTAGTCAAGGCTATGGTTTTTCCTGTGGTCATGTATGGATGTGAGAGTTGGACTATGAAGAAGGCTGAGCGCCGAAGAATTGATGCTTTTGAACTGTGGTGTTGGAGAAGACTCTTGAGAGTCCCTTGGGCTGCAAGGAGATCCAACGAGTCCATTCTGAAGGAGATCAGCCCTGGGATGTCTTTGGAAGGAATGATGCTAATGCTGAAACTCCAGTACTTTGGCCACCTCATGTCATTGGAAAAGACTCTGATGCTGGGAGAGATTGGGGGCAAGAGGAGAAGGGGACGACAGAGGATGAGATGGCTGGCTGGCATCACTGACTCAATGGACGTGAGTCTGAGTGAACTCCGGGAGTTGGTGATGGACAGGGAGGCCTGGCATGCTGTGATTCATGGGGTCGCAAAGAGTCGGACATGACTGAGCGACTGATCTGATCTGATCTGATCTGGATTTGTCTTTCTTGCAATTGGCAAAACAAACTGTTTTTATCTTTGGCGTGAGTGCCTTTTGAGTGCATCGGCTTAAATTACCATTAATTGTCTTAATTTAAAACATTATATATTGATTATTATGAAGAATCTTCAGGCCAAATAATTATGCTATCATATTGCTAGTAAATTATTTCTCCGTATCATTTAATAACTTTAAAAGATAATATCCCGAAATGAAAAATCACTCGTTTTTTTTTTTTTTTGCCTGGAGATCACATGTACAGAGGAACTTTGCATGTTTCAGTCCATACAGTTTCTCAATGTATGACACGACTAAAGCAACATATCATGTACATCCTGAATCAGAACAATATTATCCTTTATATACACTATTAAGATTAGAAGGCAGAGGAACCAGAGGTCAAATTGCCAACGTCCTCTGGATCATTGAAAAAGCATGAGAGGTTCATAAAAAACATCTCAGTTTAGTTCAGTCGCTCAGTCGTGTCCTACTCTTTGAGACCCCAGGGACTGCAGCACGCCAGGCCTCCCTGTCCATCACCAACTCCCGGGCCCTACTCAAACTCTTATCCATCACGGTGGTGATGCCATCCAACCATTTCATCCTCTGTCATCCCCTTTTCCTCCTGCCTTCAATCTTTCCCAGCATCAGGGTCTTTTCCAATGAGATGGTTCTTAAAATCAGGTGGCCAAAGTACTGGAGTTTCAGCTTCAGCATCTGTCCTTCCAATGAATATTCAGGACTGATTTCCTTTAGGACTGACAGGTTGGATCTCCTTGCAGTCCAAGGGACTCTCAAGAGTCTTCTCCAACACCACAGTTTAAAAGCATCAATTTGTCAGTGCTCAGCTTTCTTTATGGTCCAACTCTCACGTCCATACTTGACTATTGGAAAAACCATAGTTTTGACTAGATGGACCTTTGTTGGTAAAGTAATGTCTCTGCTTTTTAATATGCTGTCTAGGTTGGTCATAGCTTTTCTTCCAAGGAGCAAACATCTTTTAATTTCATGGCTGCTCTCACCATCTGCAGTGATTTTGGAGCAACCCCCCCCCTAAAAATTCTCTCACTGTTTCTATTGTTTTCCCAAGTATTTGTCACCAAGTGATGGGACCAGATGCCATGATCTTAGTTTCCTCAATGTTTAATTTTAAGCCAACATTTTCACTTTCCTTTTTCACTTTCACCAAGAGGTTCATTAGTTTTTCTTTGCTTTCTGCCATAAGGGTGGTGTCATCTGCATATCTGAGGTTATTGATATCTCTAACGGCAATCTTGATTCCAGCTTGTGCTTCATCCAGCCCAGCACTTCACCTGATGTACTCTGCATATAAGTCAAATAAGCAGGGTGACAATATACAGCCTTGACATACTCCTTTCCTGATTTGGAATCAGTCTGTTTTTCCATATCCAGTTCTAACTGTTGATTTCTGATCTGCATACAGATTTCTCAGGAGGCTGGCCAGGTGGTCTGGTATTTCCATCTCTAATAATTTTCCACAGTTTGTTGTGATCCACACAGTCAAAGGCTTTCACAGAGTCAATAAAGCAGAATAAGATGTTTTTCTGGAACTCTCTTGCTTTTTTGATAATCCAGTGGATGTTGGCCATTTGATCTCTGGTTCCTCTGCCTTTCCTAAATCCAGCTTGAACTTCTGGAAGTTCACGGTATATTACTATTGAAGCCTGGGTGGAGAATTTTAAGCATTATTTTACTAGTGTGTGAAATGAGTGCAATTGTGCGGTAGTTTGAGCATTCTTTGGCATGGCCTTTTTTTGGGATTGGAATGAAAACTGACATTTTCTAGTCCTGTGGCCACTGCTGAGTTTTCCAAATTTGCTAGCATACTGAGTGCAGCACTTTCACAGCATCATCTTTTAGGATTTGAAATAGCTCTACTGGAATCCCATCACCTCCACTAGCTTTGTTTGTAGTGATGCTTCCTAAGGTCCACTTGACTTCCCATTCCAGGATGTCTGGCTCTAGGTGTGTGATCACACCATCATGGTTATCTGGGTTGTGAAGATCTTTTGTGTACAGTTCTTCTGTGTATTCTTGCTACCTCTTCTTAATATCTTCTGCTTCTGTTAGGTCCACACCATTTCTGTCCTTTATTGTGCCCATCTTTGCATGAAATGTTCCCTTGGTATCTCTAATTTTCTTGAAGAGATCTCTAGTCTTTCCTATTCTAATGTTTTCCTCTATTTCTTTGCATTGATCACTGAGGAAGGCTGTCTTATCTCTCTTTGCTATTCTTTGGAACTCTGCATTCAAATGGGTACATCTTTCCTTTTTTCCTTTGCCTTTTGCTTCTCTTCTTTTCTTAGCTATTAATAAGGCCTCATCAGACAACTATTTTGCCTTTTTACATTTATTTTTCTTGGGGATGGTCTTGATCTCTGCCTCCTGTATAATGACACAAACCTCTATCCATAGTTCTTCAGTACTCTCTCTCCCAGCTCTAATCACTTGAATCTGTTTGTCACTTCCACTGTATAATCATAAGGGATTTGATTTAGGTCATATGTGAATGGTCTAGTGATTTTTCCCTGCTTTCTTCAATTGAGTCTGAATTTGGTAATAAGGAGTTCATGATCTGAGCCATAGTCAGCTCCCGGTCTTGTTTTTACTGACTGTACAGAACTTTTCCATCTTCGGCTGCAAAAAATATAATCAGTCTGATTTTGGTATTGACCATCTGGTGATGTCCATGTATAGAGTCTTCTCTTGTGTTGTTGGAAGACAGTGTTTGCTTTGACTGGTGTGTCCTCTTGGCAAAACTCTGTTAGCTTTTGACCTGCTTTATTCTGTACTCCAAAGCGAAATTTGCCTGTTACTCCAGATTTCTCCTAACTTCCCACTTTTTTTCCAGTCCCCTATAATGAAAAGGACATCTTTTTTGGGTGTTAGTTCTAGAATGTCTTGTAGGTCTTCATAGAACCCTTCAACTTCAGCTTCTTCAGCATTACTGGTGGGGGCATCAACATGGATTACTGTGATACTGAATGGTTTTCCTGGAAACAAACAGAGATCATTCTGTCATTTTTGAGATTGCATCCATATACTGCATTTCAGACTCTTTTGTTGACTGTAATGTCTACTCCGTTTCTTCTAAGGGATTCTTGCCCACAGTTCAATTTCAGTTCAGTTCAGTCGCTCAGTCGTGTCTGACTCTTTGCGAGCACACCAGGCTTCCCTTGCCCACAGTAGTAGATATAATGGTCATCTGAGTTAAATTCACCCATTCCACTCCATTTTAGTTCACTCATTCCTAAAATATCAATGTTCACTCTTGCCATCTCCTGTTTGACCACTTCCAATTTGCCTTGATTCATGGACCTAACATTCCAGGTTCCTATGCAATATTGCTGTTTCCAGCATCGGATTTTCCTTCCATCACCAGTCACATCCACAACTGGGTGTTGTTTTTGCTTTGGCTCAATCTTTTCATTCTTTCTGTAGTTTTTTCTCCACTGATCTCCAGTAGCATATTGGACATCTACTGATCTGGGAGTTTGTCTTTGAAGTGTCATACCTTTTTGCCTTTTCATACTGTTCACGGGGTTCTCAAGGCAAGAATACTGAAGTGGTTTGCTATTCCCTTCTCCAGTGACCTTGTTTTGTCAGAACTCTTCACCGTGACCCGTCCGTCTACGGTGTCGCTACATGACAAAGCTTGTAGTTTCATTGAGATAGACAAGCCTGTGGCTTTTGTGCTCAGTTTGGTTAGTGTTCTGTGATTGTGGTTTTCCTTCTGTCTGCCCTTTGTTAGATAAGAATAAGAGGCTTATGGAAGCTTCCTGATGGGAGAGACTGAATGAGGGGGAAACTGGGTCTTGTTCTGATGGGTGGAGTCATGCTCAGTAAATCTTTAATCCATTTTTCTGTTGATGGCCAAAGCTGTTCCCTCCCTGCTGCTTTGGCCTGTGGCCAAACTATGGTGGAGGTAATGAAAATTATGGCAACCTCCTTCAAAATGTCTCATGTATGCACTACTGCACGCAATGCCTTTGATCCTGCAGCAAGCCACTGCCAATCCACGTCTCCGTCAGAAACTTCTGGTCACCCTTAGGCATGTCTGGGTCAGTTTCTTGTGGGGTCAACTCCTCCTTTCCCTAGGGTCTGTCTAGGGCAGAAGGTTTTCTTATGTCCTCCAAGAGTCTGTTTCCTCAATCCTGTGTAAGTTCTGGTGGTTCTATGGTGGGATTATTGGAGAAGGAAATGGCAACCCACTCCAGTATTCTTGCCTGGAGAATCCCACGGATGGGAGAGCCTGATGGGCTGTGTCTATGGGGTTGCACAGAGTCGGAGATGACTGAAGCGACTTAGCAGCAGCAGCAGCATGGTGGGATTAATGGCGACCTCCTCCAAGAGGACTTATGCCATACCCAGGTCTGCTACAGAACAGAGCCCCTGCAGCAGGCCACTGCTGACCTATACCTCCATAGGAGACACTCAGACACAGTTCTGGCTCAGTCTCTGTGAGTTGGGTGTGCGTTTTGGGCTCTTCCCTGGTCTGAGCAACTCAGGTGACTAGGTGCTTGGCGAGGGCACTGTCCCAAGTGGACCATGCATCTTAATCACCTCCCGGGTCCCGGCCGCTCGGCTTCTTGGGTGTGCCACGAGTGCACCATCTCAGATGTGCAGTATGTCTCCTCTCAGGGAGCTGATCTCAGGTTGCAACCCTCCTGGTGGATGTCAACCATCCAGGATCTCAAGAAGGTGTGGTTAGCAGCTGGGAGCCTGCTCACAGTTTGGTGGAAGATGCCATCTCTGGGGCTGAGATTGTAGCACCCTCTTGCCTTCCAGCTCTGGCTGTCCCAAGCCTACCTCTCTGACTCTGGGAGGGGAGGGGCTGGTATGCAGCCTCCTAGCTCTCCTTTGGTATTCACTCAATCTTTTGTTGTGTGAGCGGGTCAGGTTGCACATTACATAGTAAAAGAGCCTTTCACGGGAAAGTTCTCTTTTCCACAGTTGCGGTTAGGCTTGTATTCTGTAGTTTTTCTTTCTTTTTTTTTCTCTCCCAGTTACTTTATGTTGCCTTCTTAGATTCCAAAACTCCACACAGACCTGCCAGTGAGAGGGTTTCCTACTGTGTGGAAACTTCTCCTCCTTCAGGACTCCTTCTCCAGGATGGGTCTCCATCCCTAACTCTTTTGACTCTCTTTTTGTCTTTTATATTTTGTCCTACATCCTTTCAAAGAGAATGGGCTGCCTTTCTGGGTACCTGGAGTCCTCCGCCAGTGTTCAGAAGTTGTTTTGTGGAAATTGCTCAGCATTCAAATGATCTTTTGATGAATTTGTGGAGGGAGAAAGTGGTCTCCCCATCCTATTCCTCTACCATCTTGAAGGAGAAAAACATCAGGCCTGGCATGCTGCAGTCCATAGGTTTGCAAAGAGTTGGACACCACTGAGCCACTGAACTGAACTGAACTGAACTTGCTTTATTGACTATGCTAAAGCCTTTGACTGTGTGGATCACAACAAACTATGGGAAATTCTTAGAGATGGAAATAGCAGATCACCTGACCCGCCTCTTGAGAAATCTGTTTGCAGATCAAGAAGCAACAGTTAGAATTGGATGTGGCACAGCAGACTGATTCCAAATTAGAAAAGGAGTATGTCGAGGCTGTATATTGTCACCCTGCTTACTTAACTTATATGCAGAGTGCAGCATGAGAAATGCTGGGCTGGATGAAGCACAAGCTGGAATCAAGATTGCTGGGGAAAATATCAATAACCTCATATACTCAGATGACATGGCCCTTATGGCAGAAAGCAAAGAAGAACTAAAGAGCCTCTTGATGGAAGTGAAAGAGGAGAGTGAATATATTGGCTTAAAACTCAAAAAACTAAGATCATGGCATCTGGTCCCATCACTTCATGGAAAATACATGGAGAAACAGTGAGAGACTATTTTTTTGGGGGGGGGGGGAGGGCGGGGCTCCAAAATCACTGCAGATGGTGACAGTAGCCATGAAATTAAAAGATGCTTACTCCTTGAAAGGAAAGTTATGACCAACCTAGATAGCATATTAAAAAGCAGAGACATTACTTTACCAACAAAGGTCCATCTAGTCAAAGTTATGGTTTTCCAGTAGTCATGTATGGATGTCTGAGAGTAGGACTGTAAAGAAAGCTGAACACTGAAGAATTGATGCTTTTGAACTGTGGTGTTGGAGAAGACTCTTGAGAGTCCCTTGGACTGCAAGGAGATCCAATCTGTCAGTCCTAAAGGAAATCAGTCCTGAATATTCATTGGAAGGACAGATGTTGAAGCTGAAACTCCAATACTTTGGCCACCTAATGTGAAGAACCGTCTCACTGGAAAAGACCCTAATGCTTGGAAAGATTGAAGGCAGAAGGAGAAGAGGACAGCAGAGGATGAGATGGTTGGATGGCATCACTGATGTGATGGACATGAGTTTGAGTATGTTCTGGGAGTTGGTGATGAATAGGGAAGCCTGGCATGCTGCAGTCCATGGGGTCACAAAGAGTTGGACACGACTGAGTAACTGAACTGAACTGAACTGATGGCAAATTAAGTTTCACCATAAAATATGAAATAATCATAACTATGGTTAACCTGCTTCTTTTAGCTTAAAGATGTTATAATCCTGTTACATTAAATACAGAGCAAGTCCAAAACTGCAGTTAATGTTTGAGATAACCTTGGTGATCTTCCATTTATCTTGTATTTTATATAAAATACTCATTTTTTTTTAGAATAGAGCACTTAAAATGTCTAGCACAAAATAGGTATAATTGACCCTTGAACAACATGGGGTTAGGGCTGCCAATCCTCATGAAGTGGGTATCTGCAGACTTGCTAAATCAGCCTTTAATCCAAAGAATTGATCAATGACACACCCAAATACAGAAAGCTAAATTGTTTGAATAGAACAGGACTGAAACTCTAATTCTTTTAATTTCACATATTATAATCTCAAATCAAACACAAATTTTCCCCCATACCTAGTTAATTTAAAGGTCTGTAATATGATAATACGTGAACTATATTTATGAAAAAAATCCATGTACAGTGGCCCCATGCAGTTTCAACTGATATTGTTCATGGGTCAGCATGTACTTAGCATGTGTATGTATCATGAATGAAGATATGTATATACAGATACCACTTGTGAAGCAAGACCCCAGGAGTTTTCATAAATTATCCAGTTTAATCCTCACAATACCTCTGCAATAAGCAAGGTATTGTTATTGACTGGCTTCCATATATGAAGAACTTTATATACTTATTTTTCCTTAATTCTAATAGCAAATTCTTCATTTTACTAATGGAAGAACAGAGATTTAGAAAGTTGGGTGACTTAGTCAATGACATCATTATCTCAGTGGCCAAATGAGTATAGGTGAAAGTTCTGGCTGACTCAGAAGTCCATCATAATTTTTGCCCTATACTGCTATTTATATATGAGATTATTAACTTTAATGATGCATATAATTCAATATTATATATCTGATTGGGCTATTAATATATTGTACATTCAAGCAAATGTGAAGATATAAGCTTTAAAATTTAATAAATACTATTCTTCAGATATGTATAAATATAATGGATGAGAAGAACATGAAAAGCTGCTTATTTAAATAAGAGAAAAATAAAACAAAGACAGAAAATGTATTTCATCCCTTAAAAGATGCTGCATCTTTTCTCTTCATACTCATCTTCTAAGGAGGCTACTTTTAATCTGGAAAATTTTCTGAATGATTATAGTGTATTCCTTCCAAATTTTAATAGAATTTTATTTTAAAAATAGGCAAGTTTTGTAATAGTTAATTCATGTGATCAGTTTATCTCTGAGTACACAGAAATATGCAGTTAGAATTATTTATTCCAGGATTTTCCTGTCAGTGACTCATTCTTTTTATGGTAATCTAGAATGCAATTCTCAAAACCTGTAGTCCAAGAATATGGTCTTTTATGGTCTAAAATAAAGTGTTCTGCTTCTTATGTTATTATTTCTAAACTTTAGGGTTTCTTTGTCCAACTGCATTATTTTAATTTATTTGATTACTGACAGATGAAGAAAGACTTTCCATTTTACTTTTTTTTTCCTTACAACAAAAATAGTACAATGCTGTATATTTTTGTACTTTTACCAAAAACTGTAGGCAATTTCCCATGAACTTTCCACATCAATTTGTGGAAACTATTAGAAAAAAGACAATCCCACTGCTGAGCATACACACTGAGGAAACCAGAATTGAAAGAGACATGTGTACCCCAATGTTCATGGCAGCACTGTTTACAATAGCTAGGACATGAAAGCAACCTATATGTCCACTGGCAGAGAAATGGATAAGAAAGCTATGGTACATACACAAAATGGAATATTACTCAGCTATTAAAAAGAACGTATTTGAATCAGTTCTAATGAGGTGGATGAAACTGAAGCCTATTATACAGAGTGAAATAAGTCAGAAAGAAAAACACCAATACAGTATATTAATGCATATATATGGAATTTAGAAAGATAGTAACAATGACCCTCTATATGAGACAACAAAAGAGACAGAGATATAAAGAACAGACTTTTGGACTCTGTGGGAAAAGGCAAGGGTGGGATGATTTGAGAGAATATCATTGAAACATGTATATTACCGTATCTGAAATAGATCACTAGTCCAAGTTCGATGCATGAAATAGGGCACTCAAAGATGGTTCACTGGGACAATGCTGAGGGATGGGATGAGGAGGAAGGTGGGAGGGGGTTCAGGATGAAGGACACATGTACACCCACAGCTGATTCATGTAAATGTATGGCAAAAACCACTACAATACTGTAAAGTAATTAGCCTCCAATTAAAATGAATTAATTAATTTAAAAAAAGAGAGACAGAAGATACTGAATGAATGAAAAGAGAACTCTAAGGCCAGGAGGTTTCAATTAAAACAGTGTTAGCAGCAAAACTGTGACTATAGACAAAACAGTGTGAGTGATGACAGAAGATTTGAGTTCAAAAATAAGATAATCTTGTGAAGGAAGTTTCAAAGAAACATTCTAGAGAAGAGGAGATTTTAGTTCAGTGAAGCTATTGATTGAAAAGGAGATTATGGATACTCTTTTAGAAAGATAGAGACCCCAAAATCTCAAACCATTATGTTGTATAACCTGATACAATTTGTATGTTTAGTAATCCAAAGGGATCATTTCTAATGCTAAGCATGCTAAACAAATTTGCAATCAGTTTAAATCCTATAGCATAATGGGGAAGAATGATAACTCCAAAGAAGTGGGCACAGGAGAAATGGCATAACAACACCTATCATTGAAATAGGTAGCCTGACAATGCTCTAAGTACCTAAGAGTCCTTTTAAGATGCCATGTGAAACTATTATTTTGCCATAGAACTCTGAAATATTTGCGTTTCTAGCAGTTCAATCGACGGACAGCCTAGTTAGAAGTCAGATCAGTTCAGTTCAGTTCAGTCGCTCAGTCGTGTCCAACTCTTTGCGCCCACATGAATCACAGCACGCCATGCCTCCCTGTCCATCACCAACTCTCGGAGTTCACTCAAACTCACGTCCATCGAGTTGGTGATGCCATCCAGCCGTCTCATCCTATCGTCCCCTTCTCCTCCTGCCCCCGATCCCTCCCAGCATCAGGGTCTTTTCCAATGAGTCAACTCTTTGCATGAGGAGGCCAAAGTGTCGGAGGTTCAGCTTTAGCATTAGTCCTTCCAATGAACACCCAGGACTGATCTCCTTTAGGATGGGCTGGTTGGATCTCCTTGCAGTCCAAGGGACTCTCAAGAATCTTCTCCAACACTATAGTTCAAAAGCATCAATTCTTCGGTGCTCAGCTTTCTTCACAGTCCAACTCTCACATCCATACATGACCACTGGAAAAACCATAGCCTTGACTAGATGGACCTTTGTTGGCAAAGTAATATCTCTGCTTTTGAATATGCTGTCTAGGTTGGCCATAACTTTCCTTCCAAGGAATAAACGTCTTTTAATTTCATGGCTACAGTCACCATCTGCAGTGATTTTGGAGCCCAGAAAAATAAAGTCTGACACTGTTTACACTGTTTCCCCATCTACTTCCCATGAAGTGATGGGACCAGATGCCATGATCTTAGTTTTCTGAATGTTGAGCTTTAAGCCACCTTTTCACCCTCCTCTTTCACTTTCATCAAGAGGCTTTTTAGTTCCTCTTCACTTTCTGCCATAAGGGTGGTGTCATCTGCATATCTGAGGTTACTGATATTTCTCCTGGCAGTCTTGATTCCAGCTTGTGCTTCTTCCAGCCCAGCATTTCTCATGATGTACTCTGCATATAAGTTAAATAAGCTGGGTGATAATAGCCTTGACGTACTCCTTTTCTTGTTTGAAACCAGTCTGTTGTTCCATGTCCAGTTCTAATTGTTGCTTCCTGACCTGCATACAGGTTTCTCAAGGGGCAGGTCAGGTGGTCTGGTATTCCCATCACTTTCAGAATTTTCCATGGTTTATTGTGATCCACACAGTCAAAGGCTTTGGCATAGTCAACAAAGCAGAAATAGATGTTTTTCTGGAACTCTCTTGCTTTTTCGATGATCTAGCAGATGTTGGCAATTTGGTCTCTGGTTCCTCTGCCTTTTCTAAAGCCAGCTTGAACATCTAGAAGTTCACGGTTCATGTATTGCTGAAGCCTGACTTGGAGAATTTTGAGCATTACTTTACTAGCATGTGAGATGAGTGCAATTGTGTGGTGGTTGAGCATTCTTTGGCATTGCCTTTCTTTGGGATTGGAAAGAAAACTGACCTTTTCCAGTCCTGTGGCCACTGCTGAGTTTTCCAAATTGCTGGCATATTGAGTGCAGCACTTTCACAGCATCATCTTCCAGGATTTGAAATAACTCAACTGGAATTTCATCACCTCCACAAGCTTTGTTCGTAGTGATGCTTTCTAAGGCCCACTTGACTTCACATTCCAGGATGTCTGGCTCTGAGTGGTCACACCATCGTGATTATCTGGGTCATGAAGCTCTTTTTTGTACAGTTCTTCTGTGTATTCTTTACACCTCTTCTTAATATCTTCTGCTTCTGTTAGGTCCATACCATTTCTGTCCTTTATCAAGCCCATCTTTGCATGAAATGTTCCCTTGGTATCTCTAATTTTCTTGAAGAGATCTCTAGTCTTTCCCATTCTGTTGTTTTCCTCTATTTCTTTGCATTGATCGCTGAGGAAGGCTTTCTTCTCTCTCCTCGGTATTCTTTGGAACTGTGCGTTCAGATGCTTATATCTTTCCTTTTCTCCTTTGATTTTCACTTCTCTTCTTTTCTCAGCTGTTATAAGGCCTCCTCAGACAGTCATTTTGCTTTTTTGCATTTCTTTTCCATGGGGATGGTCTTGATCCCTGTCTCCTGTACAATATCATGAACCTCTGTCCATAGTTCATCAGGCACTCTGTCTATCAGATTAGTCCCTTAAATCTATTTCTCACTTCCACTGTATAATCATAACGGATTTGATTTATTTGGAAATAACAGAGATAATAATTTATTTTATCCTGGCCTTGAAATCTAGCTTAAACTCAGTGCATGCCTGTGTGCTTGCTAAATTGCTTCAGTCATGTCTGACTGTTTTCGACCATACGGACTGTAGCCCACCAGGATCTTCTGTCCCGGGGATTCTCCAGGGAAGAATACTGGAGGGGGTTGCCACACTCTCCTCCAGTGGATCTTTCTGAACCAGGGATTGAACCTGTGTCTCCTTCGACTCCTGCATTGCAGGTGGATTCTTTACAGCTGAGTCACTAGGGAAGACCTTAAACTCAATATGTTATGTTTAAAACTTCAGGACCTAAATTTCAGGCGAGGTCCTTATGACATCTTCTTCATAAGAATCACATGAACTTGATGCCAGTATTTTCAAGACATAATGTTGAAGGGAACACAAAGCTTAAAATGTTGCTGCATCTTATGGTGGTTGACAGTAAGGCCTTACTTTGAATATTTCACTTGAAAACTATGTATTAGTGAAGTGTGTTTGATTTTCTTGAAATGTCTGGTGTTACATTAAGACCGCTAAACTCTAGCAACACGGTAACTACTGTAATTTGATCTCAATTGGCTTCTTTGCAACTAGATTCAAAGTAGTTCACTTAGCCCTGCACATAACCATTAAACTGACTGTGTGAATTCCCTACTCAAAGAACTTCACTGGCTCCCCACTGCCTATTCAATGACAGAAATTCCTTAGTCAGGCATTTAGGTCCCTGTGCAATCCACAGCTCCCTTACATATTTCTTTGAGTGCAAACTAAATGATCTTGCTTCTTGTCTATCACCCGTCATTTCTGTTTCGTCATAATTTGCAATACTTTTCTTGACTGTATAACTTATAAAGTTTTATTGTATCAGATCAGATCAGTTGCTCAGTCATGTCCGACTCTTATATAGGATTAGGAAAATACAGAAAAGGGGGAAAAAAAAACAACACTTGCTCTTCTGCCACTTGAAGATTACTTCAAGTAGCAGAGATACACTTGATTTAATTAGTATTAAATCTTACATGTACAATTAATTAACATTAATTGCTGATATAGTAAGCACATTTGAAACTGTTGAATTAAGAGATTTAAAATCTGAATGCTGCATATTTGTCACTTGGTGATATTTGGGATGTTACACAATATTATTAATATATTACATAATATACACCTTTTGTGTGTATCTCTAATAGTAACTTGTAAATAAATTCTTGAAAATGGGATTACTGAATTACAAAATAAAAATGTTAAAACTTCAATTTTTTACCAACAACTTTGCCTGCAGAGAAGTCATACTGATTTAGCCTCTGAAAAGGCAAATGTGACATGCCCATTTCCCCAACCCTACTCATACATGTGGCGGCATCTGACATTTTAAATTTATGAGTATTTTATCATGGACTTTATTTTTATAGTACTATTAATGTATTTTTATTGATTTTAACAAACCCAACTTATATGTACAAATAACATTTTGTCATATATTGTGACATTACTCCCAATATTTTATTTAAATTTTGCTATATTTCATAAAAATTTAAAAACATTTATGTAGTGGAGCTATGTCTTTTTCTTTTATAGATGTCTTCTTTATCATTATGCTTAGAAAATATTATAGGTAAATATTGACTTATACTTTTTCCTTTATATTTTAATAGCTATTAAAGTATTCTTGTCCTACTCTACAGACTAGGACACTGCTATTTCATATGATGAGAGAGAGAAATACAGCATTATTGTCTTTCAAGAAAATTTAACCATTGTCTAGGTACTATTTAATAAGCTAATGGTTTTATTATTAATTTAATTATAAAATAAGTTCATATATATACAAATCTCTGTTTTTATTATTTTTGCATTATTACTTTCACTCTATTAATTATTCTTTCAGTAGTTCAGTGAATTTATATTTTGTTTGTATCCAATAATTCAGATCTAATCACTATTTCTCTTTCCAGGAATATCTATTATTCTTCACTGTTTAATGTTTTAGATTGAATTTAGAATCTTCACTCGCAGGGAGAAAACAATAAATAAATAAAAGTTTGACTGTTATTTTTTGTTTACTTTGAGAGATATAAAGGATAAATAAATGTGATAATTTGGGTGGTCAGAATAATTCTATTCTATTTGAAAGTGACTACTTTCATCTTTTAGAACTTTTAATTTTGTTATTTTATATGTAAAAACACAGATGTTAGAGCACATCTATTATCTGTGCTAGTTGTGTGTTAGTGTTGTTATTCAACAACAGTAATATTTCTGAAATTTAATGTTTTATATTTGCATATAATTCCATGTTCAGAATACGCTGAGTTATGGGTGTAGTTTGTCTACTTTATGTTTTTTTTTTTTTTTTGTCTACTTTAAAGATGAGAAAGCTGAGGCTCAGAAGACCCTAGGTTTACAAAATCCAAATAAAATAAGAAAGGATACATTGCCCACCTGTGTACAGAGTCTGTAACTACTTTGGTTTGCAGCTGCTAAAAATCAGAGGTCCTGAGGTGTAATCTAGCAGTTTCACTGCTGCACTGTTCAAAGCCCCTGACAGTCTTCCTATTTTATGCATTTTAGCTGAAGTTCTGGAACACTTGCAGTGTTTTGAGTTTTTAACGTAGGAGAACGACTTTTGAAAAAGGACCTATCTCTCTTTTTATAAAAGAGAAGGCTTATAGAAAGTGACATATACTTATTACTCATTACTATATGACTACAATAGAAAGAAACATTCTTATAAAGACTGAGTATCGGGATGGAGACATGGTGGAGACTTAGAAGTTTTCAACTATTTAACAGCATTGCTATTCCATAGCGGAGAAGGCAATGGTACCCCACTCCAGTACTCTTGCCTGGAAAATCGCATGGACGGAGGAGCCTGGTAGGCTGCAGTCCATGGGGTCGCTAAGAGTCGGACACGACTGAGCGACTTCACTTTCTCTTTTCACTTTCATGCATTGGAGAAGGAAATGGCAACCCACTCCAGTGTTCTTGCCTGGAGAATCCCAGGGATGGCGGAGCCTGGTGGGCTGCCGTCTATGGGGTCCAACAGAGTTGGACACGACTGAAGTGACTTAGCATAGCATAGCTCTTCCATTGAAGCGTTCCATTCTATTCTGTAACAGCACTGGTATTCTTTTTAACAGTTATGGTTATCCACTGTTTCTTTTTATTCTTTTTGCAACTCTTTTTTTCCCCTTCATTGATGTTTACCCTGAGACAAAACTTTGTCATAACTAAAGATATTATAACATAAACCTAGAGTTAAAAATCAATAGATTATTCATTCTGGGCTGAAAATGCTCATTGAGTGATACACAAAAATATTAGCTAGGATTGCACAACAACAAATTCTTACCACATTTTAAAATTATATTATTCTATACTGGCTTACATTTTCATTTCTATGGATACACTTAATGAAGATCATGGCATCTGGTCCCATCACTTCCTGCCAAATAAATACATGGGGAAACAATGGAAACAGTGAGATACTTCACTTCAATGGGCTCCGAAATCACTGTAGATGGTGACAGCAGCCATGAAATTAAAAGATGTTTGCTCCTTGAAAGGAAAGTTATGACCAACCTAGACAGCATACTAAAAAGCAGAGACATTGCTTTGGCAACAAAGGTCCATCTAGTCAAGGCTATGGTTTTTCCAGTGGTCATGTATGGATGTGAAAGTTGGACTCTAAATAAAGCTGAGCACCAAAGAATTCATGCTTTTGAACTGTGGTGTTAGAGAAGACTCTTGAGAGTCCCTTGGACTGCAAGGAGATCCAATCAGTCCATCCTAAATGAAATCAGTCCTGAATATTCATTGGAAGGACAGATGCTGAAGCTGAAACTCCAATACTTTGGCCACCTGATGTGAAGAACTGACTCATTTGAAAGGACCCTGATGCTGGGAAAGATTGAAGGCAGGAGGAAAATGGCATGACAGAGGATGAGATGGTTGGATGGCATCACCAACTTGATGGACCTGAGTTTGAGCAAGCTCTGAGAGTTAGTGATAGACAGGGAAGCCTGGCGTACTGCAGTCCATGGGGTCACAAGGAGTCGGACATGACTGAGCAACTGAACTAAACTGAACTGAGCAGATAGGTGTATATCTATGTAGATTATATAAAGTATATATTAGTAATATATAATATTAGTAGTATATATAAATTATATACACATTTGTACATATATACTATATATAACATACATATATATATATATGAGTGTATATATATATATATATTTAGAGGATGCTGAGTGAGAAAAATTTCACAATTTCCTACTTCACAGGCAACGTGCTTTTCAAATTGTTTAAGAAATCCTATTTTTAAAAAGAAATTGCTATTACATTGTATCTCAGAAGGAAAGATGAAATATAGAATCCCAGATTATTTACTATTTTCACATAAAATATACTTGCTTAGAGCTTCTCAGGTGGCGCTAGTAGTAAAGAACCCGCCTGCCAATGCATGAGATGTAACAGACAGGAGTATGATCACTGGGTCACAGATGCCCTGTGAGAAGAGCATGGCAACCCACTCCAGTATTCTTGCCTGGAGAATCCTATGGACAGAGGAGCCTGGCAGGTTATAGTCCCTAAGGTCTCAAAGAGTCGGACAGGACTGAAGTGACTTAGCACGCACACATGCACATATTTCCTTCTTTTTTCCCATTGTACAGAAACTGATTCAGAGAATGATAATTGTGTGGCAGTACATGCTGCAATTACAGTTTTTAATAACATGGTCCTGCTTGTAATCTTTTTGGAAAGTGAAAGTTGCTCAGTCATGTCCGACTCTTTGCGACCCCATAGACTATGCGGTCCATGGAATTCTCTAGGCCAGAATAATGGAGTGGGTAGCTTTTCCCTTCTCCAGGGCATCTTCCCAACCCAGAAATTGAACTGGGATCTCCTGCATTGCAGGTGGATTCTGTACCAACTGAACTATCAGGGAAGCCAATCTTTCTGGAATCATGGATGAAAAGTAGGATTTGGTGTTTGCTCTTTTGTTTACACAAGCAATCTCCAGGACTGGGTGACAGCAGTGGGGCTAAGGGTGAGGGAGAGCCTTGCTCTGGGGAGCTGAGAGGACAACACGCTGTCAGTGGTTCTTGGCTTCTGCTGGGAATGGTGCTTTTCCAGTGTGATTGACATGGTTAGGCCTCCACTGACTCTCTTCAGGAGTAAATCACAGATTCCATTCCTGAGGCACTTGGCACTCTAGAGAAATGCACCCATTTTTGTGTGATTACATTTCTTTCCCAGTGGTTTTTTCTCTTAGCTCTCTTTCTGTACTTCTCATTGTTCTACTTCTTTAGAGACCTTTTTCCATAGATATCCTGTGAGCAGACCAAAGTAACTAAAGAAGATGAGAAGGAATGAACAGTTTAGAGCAATTTTTAAGCCACCAAGGAAATATAATTCTCAAAGTATGTGCTGATATTAGAAGATGATAAGTGAGTGAGAGAAAAATCAGGCTGTGAAAAATCTCTGAGGTAGAATGGAACTGTTAAAAGAGCCTTTCTGAAAGAATTTTTGATAAAGCTGGGGTAACTTCAGTGATTACTTTTTGGCACTTATTTCTACAATTTTTCAGTTTCTTAGTACTAATTCTTATATTAAGAGTATCTCTTAATTACACACATGTAGTTCAAGATAGAAAAATTCCTTGCATTCCACTTTAATCACCTTTCTGTGATTCAAGATATAAACATTGCTAAGTGTCAGTTAGCTCTGCTTTATATATAGTGTGTGTGTCTGTGTTCAAGTAAAATACTGCACTTCAAGTAAAATCTAAATAATCAATATTAGCTGTGCTTTATATATATATATATATATTTATATATATATATATATAGTGTGTGTGTGTGTGTTCATAAAATACTGTACTTCAAGTAAAATCTAAATAATCCCTGGTACATGATGAGCACTCAGTAAATTAGCTCATTATATTTTTACTAAAAGAATGTGTACCATTAGTTCCTAATCAATAGTATAATGAGGACTGAAAGAAGCCCATGGGTTATAATTTAATTAATTAATATGTCATGAGTTGTCTGACCCAAAATGCAGTCATGGCTGAAGCCCTGCCAGGTTCCATACGAACTGTGAGATAGGCACTAACGAAGATGTCAACTGCTTCAGAGGCAGGGGCAAAAGCCAGAGACTTAGTGACACATCTACTCTAATGTTTTCTTTTATTTTCTTTTAAATGTAGTTCAATGATTTAAAATCACTAGGGAGAGTGTGTTTGAACTCCTAGGTATGTGGAATAGATGTTATACAGTGCCATGGAGCACAGGGACCCATTATTATATTTCATTGTCTCTATTATTACCTGAGGGTAAGTGCAGGCAATAGAACAAGGTGTCAAGCTTACTTTTAACCTGTGCTAGAGGAAGGAGTTAGATGAAGGGTTGAAAGGTATTTCTAAGTTATTATCCTTAGAGACACCTCACTCACTGTCCCTTTGCAGCTGTAAGCGTGAATGTTATCTAGCCTGTAGTGTCAACCCCTCATATCAAATTCTACTTAGTCCTGTTGTGTTCTCCATGGGGCCTTTCACCTGAAAGCCTCTGTTTTATCTAATGCATTGTAAATGAGGGCACTCTTCCCACAGTGCAGTCTAGTCAGATGAATTGTGTTTGAAAACATAAACTCATTTCTGAATATTTAGAAAAAGTTATTTCTTTACATTATTTCAGTTAGAATATTCTGGATCAAATGTCAAATTTACTGACTACAGTATACTCCCTTAAAGTAAATATTTATGATTAAATGAATAAATGAATATTGGAATTCATTGATATTTACCTCATTTATTTGAAGTTTTTCAAATTTAATGACAGATTTTCAAAACCTCACTGACTTTTGACTTCAATTGATGGTTCCATGTGGGCCGCTTTAGTTACTAGACTTGTAGTATTTATAAAAGGGTGTAGAAAATATGGCCATTTAGATCTGTCAAGCCAAACATATTGGGTGAGTTCTCCATTAATCTTTCTTGTGACCCAAAAACAGGAAAGCTGAGGCAGGAAGCCAATGCTCTAAAAAGTCTAACTAATGGCCACCACAGTATTGACAGCACTCTCTGGTTTACATAAATTGATTCTATCCCATGGTGACTTTGTTGTTGCCTCTCTCTCTCTCCCTTTAGTCTCTAAGTTGTGTTGGACTCTTGCAACCCTATGGATGGCTCTTCAGTCTGTGGGATTCTCCAGGAAAGAATACTGGAGTGGGTTGCCATTTCCTTCCGAAGGGGATCTTCTTGACCCAGGAATTGAACCGGGGTGTCTTGAATTGCAGGCAGATTCTTTACCAACTGAGCTTTGAGGGAAATTCTGTTGTTGCCTAGCTGACTAGAATGATTCGAGCAAGAGAAATGACAATTGAATCCACAGGTTTGGGTGTAAAATTTTAAGTTCAGAGGGTACAACTTGTGATCAGTCTTAACGATGAATTGCCTGACATTTATTTAGGGCAAATGCTTTGGGATCTCTTAAATACCTATTTTCCTTCTAGAAACAACTGGAACAACTAGTCAACTCATACAATTCACTTCTAGTCAAGAATAAGTTATCTTGTTTATATTTATTTGTCTTTTTTACTTTCTTACTTATACTGGTTTATTTGCTTTTAATGCAATATGTAGGCCTCTTTATTCTCATTTCCTAACAAAGATATTTTAACCATCATTCCCATCACCTAACGATAACAAATCTACTTAAGTAAGAGCAGGTTGTGGAAATACAATTTTTTTTTCCTATCTCAAACTCTTTCTTTGTATTATTCTAATTAATTATTATTATTATTATTATTTTGCTAGAATTTTGGCATGAGGTAGCCACACAAACTATAAAGCCTAAAGAAAATTTTGGTTAAATAACCTTAACTGGAAACAGAATTTTGATAAATGATTTAAAAGTAATTTTGGACAATAAAATACACTATTTATAATAAGAAGAAGTAAAAAAAAATGATACTTTATTTAGGAGACTTAGAAAAAGACCATCTTTAGTGCAGTAAAATTCTGATTTTTAAAAATTTTACTTAATTTTAGGAGGCATTTTCTCTAAGCATTTAAACATTTTTTAACATTGTATTATTTAATCCTAGATGCATAGAATTACAGAATTGGGCAATGCTTCAAAGTAAGCCCCATTACTTAATAGATGTGAATGCTCACAGATTATCATGATTCCGAGATAAGTATTCTGATATTCTCAAGTTAATATTTGTGCATTGCATACTATTTTCTAGCTTATTTAATTTGGTTTTTTAGAGTCATCTGTTCCTCCTGTATCTTTTGTTTTTGTTGTTTCTACTACTTGTATTTGTTTTTAATCTTGGTGATGTTACTATTTATGGTATTTCACTGATATGCTTAAGGATGAGAAATTATGTGATTGGTGTGTGTGTGTGTGTGTGTGTGTGTGTGTGTGTGTGTGTGTGTTACCAAATCTTCAAGACTGGCTTCTGAAGGAAGAGATACTTTACCTTCTGCAAATATTTTTAAAATATATTTATTCATAAATATGGAAAACACTTATCAACTTCACAAGGACGTTTTTGGGGTTATTGAATTAAAAAGCACTTTCACATTTATATAGTACTCTGAGGCCCTTATCTGATAATATCTCCCTGCAACAGTAAACTGCTTAGGTCCTTATTGGTTGTGCTTGTTGTTTCTATCAGTTCCAGGTGTATAGTTTTTCTTTATATCAAGAATTTATAGGTGCTTTTTACCTTAAAAATTTGCTTTGTAGGGGTTCCAGGATGTTAAAATTAAATTACTTTTTTATTTTACTGAAAAGAATAACTATATAACAAATGGTCATGAGAGTAGAAAGTTCACTTAATGGTAGATTATAGAAACTTTTTGTATTACCCTTGTCCTAGAGGCTCAATTCGGAGAAGGTAATGGCGCCCCATTCCAGTATTTTTGCCTGGAAAATCCCATGGACGGAGGAGCCTGGTAGGCTGCAGTTCTTGGGGTCGCTAAGAGTCGGGCACAACTGAGCAACTTCATTTCACTTTTCACTTTCATGCGTTGGAGAAGGAAATGGCAACCCACTCCAGTGTTCTTGCCTGGAGAATCCCAGGGATGGGGAAGCCTGGTGGGCTGCCGCCTATGGGGTCGCACAGAGTCAGACACGACTCAAGCGACTTAGCAGCAGCAGAGGCTCAATTACTATCTTAACCATAACGAATCTCTTTTTTCTAAAAGTAAATGGCTTAAAAAAAAAAAAGTATTTTTTCATTTAAAAATATTCTTGTGCCTTGCATTTGGTAGTTTATTTTCCAATTGGTCCCTAAGGTAACTATTTATAATAATAGAGGTAAAATTCTTAAAACTAAATAAAATGAACTAAAAAGAGAAATTAGTAGGATAATATATTATTAAACCTACATTTATATATTGAAAATATTCCAATTCTAAAATTCTTAGAAATTTTAACAATGATCCCAGTCATACATTTGATAATGAAAGTACTGAAAAATTATCTTCTCATCTTAAGTTTGCATAGTTTTAAAAAATAGACTTTATTTTTAGAACAGTTTTAGGTTCACAGCGAAACTGCACAGAAAGTACCGAGAGTTCTAATATCACATTGGTCTCATAAGCACAGTCTCCCTCACTACTACCATCCCACACGAGAGCTTTACAGATTTTTTACATTTACTATTAAAACAGAAGGAAAAACAGAGATGGATAAGTAGAGCAGTAACTCAAAATCTATACCACTACGATCTCAAATATGTTTGCTCTATTACATACTATTGTGATCTTTAGCCAGTAATATAAAAAAGAACTTCTGGTAAGAGAGATTAAAAACATCTAAAAGTTGCCTTTTAGCCAACCTATTGTAATTAATGAGGATCCTGTCCCTTGAGGTGCTGAAGATTCGTGTGGTATTGCTGAGAACTATATCCATCTAGGGGGAAATTATCTACAGAAAAGTAAATTCAGTTTTTCCATCTCTTAATTGGAGCAATGAGAATATATCCTAAGGAGATAGAATTTAAATAAAATGAATATTTTAAAATAAATTCTGAAATTCTTCTGAGTCTAAGAAATGGGATGTTTTTCAAATGATTTGGTAGAATTTTATCAGACATAACTAAAGTGACTTAGCGTAGCGTAATGTGTACATATATTATTTTTTCCCCCAAGACAGATTAAAATCTGTTATAGTACTTATGACAGTTTCATTCTTTACAATATATTAACAATTTTTTGTAAAAAAAAAAAAAAAAAAAAGTTGACTATTATGTGTTTCTCTTTACCAACATAGTCCACAAAATTTAAAAGGTTAGCATTTTTATTCCTTACAGATCATGAATAACTACAGCTTGAGCTCTGGCTCAAGGAATGGTGGAATGGAGGAATCAGATTTGCCTTTTAGTCTTTGGCCACCTCATGCTAAGAGTTGACTCGTTGGAAAAGACTTTGATGCTGGGAGGGATTGGGGGCAAGAGGAGAAGGGGACGACAGAGGATGAGATGGCTGGATGGCATCACTGACTCGATGGACATGAGTCTGAGCGAACTCCAGGAGTTGGTGATGGACAGGGAGGCCTGGTGTGCTGCGATTCACGGGGTCGCAAAGAGTCAGACACGACTGAGCGACTGATCTGATCTGATCTGATCTGATTTACCTTCTATCTGATTGTGGCTTTTTTGTATAAAGATTCAAACTGCAGTTATTTGGACCAGGTTTTATATAACAAACCCAACAGTTCATGATAAATAAGATACTGTCTGAGACCTTATTTTAGATTCATTTAGCCTGGGAAAAGAACTAATCATTTATTTTTGACAAAGATTTAATAGGTGACAAGTACCATGATAGCTACTTTGTGTACATTATCTCATTTAATCTTCCCAACAAGGAGCCCCATTAAAGTGAACTGAAGAGCAGAAAGCTAATCACATCTCTGAAGTCACACAGCTATGCATGGCAGAGGCAGAATTCAGTAAAATATACTGCCCTGATGATTAATTTGGTAGTGTTTTATCCTGGGAAAATATGCATCCTCTCTTTTGCATTGAAAGAGGTTATGAACTGTGTGATCTGACATTGTTTTTCTACTGTATCACTTACCACACATGTACATATGAACTGATCCTGAGGATCTTAAATATATTGCCTTTTAAAAATATAACACTGAATATCTTCTCTGAATTTGGCAATGATTTTAAATAATCCATGACTTTGAAATAATAACCAAGAAATCCTTCAAGTCCAAATGCAAACTGGAATAGTTCATGTACATTGAAGTGAATTTTTATATCACCATATATAGTTTTTTAGGAAACTTGGAAAAACTTTTTGCACACAGCTGTATTCCATGCTGTCTGAGTAATTGGAATGCAAGCAACACTTGATTGAATCACACACAAGCCAAAGACTAATGCCTACTTCTGTGCTATTCATGCTTCAGTGAAGGTGGTAAAAATGAACAAAACAATTTGAAAGAATATTTGTCTTTTGGGGAAAAAACCCTCAAGCCTTTAACTCAAAATATATATGTCATAAGGAGAGCCAAATTTTTCGGTTTTCCCATCAGCTGAGGGAGACAACTTGATTTTCAACTAAGGATTCCTTTTCAGTTCTTAAAATATTATTGTTTTCTGATTTTAGTTTTGTGATTTTGGCCATATTCCAGGATGGGTAGCAAAACTGATAAGGCACGCTGAGGGTTAGATATCCTCAAGAACTGAATTCAGAACATGTGTAAGATTTGGAAATTGGATAGAAAAGATGCATGGTGCAAAGAACTGGCTTGACATTATACATTAGAGAGGGAGAGGAAGAGATTCATTCCTCTTTTATTAAGTGTGTTTATGTGGGCAAAATGAAGAAACAACAACAAAAATCAAGGTAAGAGTGTCTGAGGTCTTTTTTGGTAGAGCAACACAACAATGCTGGATATGGGTTTGTATCTTAGAATTCTTATGTCACCTCTGTCACATTAGGAAAGTTACTTAATCTTGATTCCGTCGTGTGTATAAAGAAACACAGGGTTTTTAAAGAATAGGAATCAGAGTTAAATACCACAAAATATCTCTAGCATAGAACAAACTGAATGCCTTCTGTAAATGTCTTCATTCTTTCCTTGTCTTATTAAACCATGGCTATAGCTTTGTTAATAAAACTACTTTGATTATATTAAGCTAATTCTAGCCTAGAGGTAGAAATGATAACATCAACAAGAAGGGTTTTGGGGTAAAAATTTTAGGTTACAGGAATGTGAAATTGAAATATGAGACATAAATAGGACAAACACTGAAATGCTTTTCACCAAGTGCTCTCACTAGTCCATCATTTGAATTCAAGTCCGTGATTCCTACAGTTATTACTGATGAATGTACTATTCTGCTCTTGAATACCTAGGAGCAGTTGAGTCCTTGCTTGGCAGTGGATTTCTTATGTTTAATATCACAGGTGTAGATTAGTGGTGTATAAATATTTTCAATTATATTAGCAAATTATTTTTGTAGTCAATAGGAATCTATGGAATGGAAGTATTTAGGAAAATTCTTTTTCCACTTTCTGTTTCTCACTAAATACCCTTCCATATGTTGTGTATTTTCTCACACCTCATCTTCCAGTCTAAAGTCAGAAAATAAACTTACAAAGATAGGTTGAATAAATAATATTGGAACTAGATAGTAGATGGCAGCCCCATTTTATGGAACCCTTGTCTATAACTGTGGCCAGTCTACAGGCAGGTCTTGACTGCAGGGACTAGAATTTTTGAAAAATCTGCAGTACTTAAGTAAGTGCATTGGTCTAATGGAAGAAAGTGAAGAGGAACTAAAGGGCCTCTTGATTAAGCGCAAAGAGGAGAGTGAAAAACCTGGCTTAAAACTCAACATTAAAAAAAACTAAGAAAAAAAAAAAAAAACTAAGGTCATGGCACCTGGTCCCATCACTCGATAGCAAATAGATGGGGAAAAAGTAGAAACAGTGACAAATTATATTTTCTTTGGCTCCAAAATCACTATGGATGGTGACTGCAGCCATGAAATTAATTGCTCCTTGGAAGAAAAGCTATAACAAAATTAGACAGCATATTAAAAAGCAGAGACATCACTTTACTGACAAAGGTCCATGTAGTCAAAGCTCTGATTTTTCCAGTAGTCATGTAAGGATGTGAGAGTTGGACCATAAAGAAGGCTGAGTGCTGAAGAATTGATGCTTTCAAATTGTGGTGCTGGAGAAGATTTTTGAGAGTCCCTTGGTTTAAGGAGATTAAATCAGTCAATCCTAAATGAAATCAACCCTGAATATTCATTGAAAGGACTGATACAGAGGCTGAAGCTCCAATACTTTGGCCACCTGATGTGAAAGTCAACTCACCAGAAAAGACTCTGACTCTGGGAAAGATTGAGACCAGGAGGAAAAGGGGGTGATACAGAATGAGATGGTTAGATGGCATCACTGACTCTGTGGACATGAGTCTGAGCGAATGCTGGGTGATACTGAAGGACTGAGAAACCTGGCAGGCTGCAGTTAATGGGATCCCAAAGAGTCAGAGACAACGTAGCAACTGAACAACACCAAATTGGTCTTCTAAAGAGAAAAAGAAGCAGGATATGCTAATTATCAGTCAAATTATTAGCATATTTTTATTTGATATCCAATATTCCCATCCTGGAATGCAAAGTCAGGTGGGCCTTAGGAAGCATCACTACGAACAAAGCTAGTGGAGGTGATGGAATTCCAGCTGAGCTATTTCAAATCTTAAAAGACGATGCTGTGAAAGTGCTGCACTCAATATGCCAGCAAATCTGGAAAACTCAGCAAACACAGGAATGGAAAAGATTAGTTTCTATTCCAATCCCAAAGATAGGCAATGCCAAAGAATGCTCAACCTATTGCACAATTGCACTCATCTCACACATTAGTAAAGTAATGCTCAAAATTCTCCAAGTCAGACTTCTACAATATGTTAACCATGAACTTCCAGAAGATCAAGCTGGATTTAGAAAAACAGAGGAACTAGAGATCAAATTGCCAACATCCATTGGATCATTGAAAAAGCAAGAGAGTTCCAGAAAAAAACATCTATTTCTTCTTTATTGACTACACCAAAGCCTCTGTGTGGATCACAAGAAACTGTGAAAAATTCTTAAAGAGACGGGAATACCAGACCACCTGACCTGCCTCCTGAGAAATCTGTATGCAGATTAAGAAGCAACAGTTAGAACTGGACATGGAATAACAGACTGGTTCCAAATCGGGAAAGGAGTACGTCAAGGCTGTATATTGTCACCCTCCTTATTTAACTTATATGCAGAGCACATCATGAGAAACGCTGGGCTGGAGGAAGCACAAGTTGGAATCAAGATTGCTGGGAGAAATATCAATGACCTCAGATATTCAGATGACACCACCCTTATGGCAGAAAGTGAAGAAGAACTAAAGAACCTTTTAATGAAAGTGAAAGAAGAGAGAGAAAAAGCTGGCTTAAAACTCAACATTCAGAAAACTGAGATCATGGCATCCAGTCCCATCACTTCATGGCAAATACTTGGGGAAACATTGGAAAGAGTGATAGACTTTATTTTAAATCACTGCAGATGGTGACTGCAGCCATGAAATTAAAAGACGCTTACTCCTTGGAAGAAAAGCTATGACCAACCTAGACAGCATACTAAAAAGTAGAGATGTTACTTTGCCAACAAAGGTTCATCTAGTCAAAGCTAAGATTTTTCCAGTATTCATGTATGAATGTGAGAGTCGGACTGTAAAGAAAGCTGAGCGCTGAAGAACTGATACTTTTGAACTGTGGTTTTGGAGAAGGCTCTTGAGAGTCCCTGGGACTGCAAGAAGATCAAATCAGTCAATCCTAAAGGAAATCAGCCCTGAATATTCATTGGAAGGACAGATGCTGAAACTGAAACTCCAATACTTTGGCCACCTGATGCGAAGAACTGACTCCTCGGAAAAGACCCTGATGCTGGGAGAGATTGAAAGCAGGAGGAGAAGGGGACGACAGAAGATTTGATGCTTGGACGGCATCACCGATTCAATGGACATAAGTTGTACCATCTCCAGGCGTTGGTGATGGACAGGGAAGCCTAGTGTGCTGCAGTCCATGGGTTCGCAAAGAGTTGGACACGACTGAGTGACTGAACTAAGCTGAATCCCAGGAGTTTTTGTTTCATTCAGAACCCTGAGATTATAGATGACACTTTTGCTTTTGTAAAGACAATTTAAGTGAATCAACTTTTATTTTTAATCAGGCAGTGAAATTAAACTTCCCTTATAGCTAATTCCTTGGGGTTTCAAATGGTAATGCTTCTCTTTTGGGGATCAAATCATTCTTAGCTCAGATCTGACTAACGTAATACCGATACTGTGTAATTACTTAGTTTTGAAGTTACTATAGACTTTTTTTCTTTACCTCGTGCCGTAGTAGTCAGCATCACTTAATAGCTTAAATTCCAGTGAGTAAGTGAATCTGATGGCTGGTTGGGCCACAGAAATTTTGAAGCCAGCATGAGAAATAGATTCACATTGCCCACATGATTATTTTTCTGTAAGAAGCCTAACGATGTTATAAAACTGAACATTACAGTTAAGAGTAAAAGCTCTGGCTCCTTGGATATTTCTCATTGTGCCTTTTATGGAAAATAAAATGAAATAACATAGGGGAGAAATCATGTGGTTTAGGGCTGTTGAGATGACAACTTTAGCAAACAAGATATGTTCCCATCAAGAAAGGCTGAATGGCATTACGCATTGAAACTGTCTCCTCAGTCAAGGGCATAAACCATGGTGAAAGAGTTATGACCACTGAAGTAGTTTGAATCTCTATGGGCCCTTAAAAATCTCATTTTTGCCTTTTCTCTTATGTCTTTGTCTGGATTCTAATAGCTCTACATACATCTAGGTACATTGTTATTGAGTCATTTTCTTTACAATTTGGTACAGGTTTAAAGAGGGAATTAGTAACAAATCATGATGTTGAATTTGACTTTGCTACAAATTGAATACTATTAATTTGTAGTATTAAAAGCAAAATACTGAAAGTAAAAGTCTGCTGATGGTGAAAGACTGGGATCACTTTCCATGCATATTTCATAAGATATATATATATATAATTGATTTTTAATATAGATATTAAGTTATTTTAAATCCATAAAATAAGAGCAACCCAACTAAGGGACAAATGTCTTTGTTACATTAAAGGTAAGAGCACAGTGAAAATAAGCTTATTTAAAACTGACAAATCAATATAGAACAGCAAGTGAAATCAATGTAGAAACTATATAACTGTTTTTAACATATGTCTAAAATCTTCAGTGTTATTTTTGTATTTTAAATATAAGTGAAACATATTCCCTTTAAAAGATTATTTAAATAAAATATTATAAAATAACATATTTTGTAATATTATAAAATATTGTAAATAGCATAAACATCAGAAAATAATAAATATATTTAAATATCAGCCATTTTATTGGGAATGAAATCACATTAATTAAATGTATTTCTCATGAATTACTTGTGAATTGACACTGTAAGTGTTATCAGGAAACAATGATAAATTATCTAAGATACACCTGAGGCAATATTAACAGTAAATTCTTACCACAGCTTGAATCATGCTATAGTGTTACATAATTTATTGACTTTTATATACACCTTGTAAAACTTGGTATGAGTATAAATATCTTCATTATGCAAATGAGGGAAGTTATTAAGGGTATAACAGGACTGGTTGTGTGATATTTCAATGGCAAGGATCTCACAGCATCAGTATAGTGTGTACTTGCAGGGATTCTGAAGTCACAATCATATTGGTTATAAGTAGAAAAATCATGTTTAAGTAACTTTGTATCTAATCTAAGTAGGATTTCAAATAAGCAGAAAAGATAACGATGGTGTAATAAAAAGAGTGGGATATTGATTCACAACCCTTGAGTTCATTGTATTTCCCTCTGGACTAGTAAGCCACAGTTTTCAAAACCTTTAAAGACAATAAATATTAATATCATCTTCCCGTTGATATATGATAGTCATATAAGTTGATGTGTATGTTTTGTAAACTACACAGCAGATACAGATATTGATTTTTGATTCTTTCTGTATCTATTAATTATCCTGGAGAAGCAGAAGTTAATAAGAAGTATTAAAAATCATTGAAATCCTGCTGCCTAAAATTGAGCCTGTAGTCATTCTATTTCTCAAATTACTTTTTAAGATGATTGAAATGTAGGGCATTTGTTCCTGAAATCTGATTACGTTCAGTTCAGTTCAGTCGCTCAATCATGTCCAACTCTTTGTGACCCTATGGACTGCAGCATGCCAGGTGTCCCTGTCCATCACCAACTCCCAGAGTTAACTCAAACTCATGTCCCTTGAGTCAGTGCCATCCAACCATCTCATCCTCTGTCGTCCCCTTCTCCTCACACCTTCAATCTTCTCCAGCATCAGGGTCTTTTCCAATGAGTCAGTTCTTCACATCAGGTGGAAAAAATATTGGTTTCAGCTTTGGCATCAGTCCTTTAGGAAGGACTGGCTGGGTCTCCTTGCAGTCCAAGGGATTCTCAAGAGTCTTCTCCAACACCACAGTTCAAAAGCATCAATTCTTTGGTGCTCAGCTTTATTTAGAGTCCAGCTCTCACATCCATACATGACCACTGGAAAAACCATAGCTTTGACTAGATAGAACTTTGTCGGCAAAGCAATGTCTCTGCTTTTTAATAAGCTGCTTAGGTTGGTCATAACTTTACTTCCAAGGAGCAAGTGTCTTTTAATTTCATGGCTGCAGTCACCTTCTGCAGTGATTTTGGAGCCCCCAAAAATAAAGTCTCTTACACTTTCCATTGTTTCCCCAAGTATTTGCCATGAAGTGATGGGACCAGGCACCATGATCTTAGGTTTCTGAATGTTGAGTTTTTTTTTTTTTTTCTGGAAAATGAATTATTTTTATTTTTATTATTTATTTATTTATTTTTTAAATTTTATTTTATTTTTAAACTTTACATAATTGTGTTGAGTTTTAAGCCAACTTTTTCACTCCCCTCTTTCACTTTTATCAAGAGGCTCTTTAGTTCATCTTCACTTTCTGTCATAGGGTGGTGTCTTCTGCATATCTGGTTATTGCTATTACTCCTTGCAGTCTTGACTTCAACTTGTGTTTCATCCAGCCCAGGGTTTTGCATGATGTACTCTGCGTATAAGCTAAATAAGCAGGGTGACAATATACAGTCTTGATGTAGTCTTTCCCTATTTGCAACCAGCCTGTTGTTCCATGTCCAGTTCTAACTGTTGCTTCCTGACCTGCATACAGATTTCTCAGGAGGCAGGTCAGGTGGTCTGGTATTCCCATCTCTTTAGGAATTTTCCAGTTTGTTGTGATCCACACAGTCAAAGGCTTTGATGTAGTCAATAAAGCAGAAGTATATGTTTTTCTGGAACTCTCTTGCTGTTTCAGTGATCCAGCTGAAGTTGGCAATTTGATCTCTGGTTCCTCTGCCTTTTCTGGAACGTGGGTATACCTGTGGCAGATTCATTTCGATATTTGGCAAAACTAATACAATATTGTAAAGTTTAAAAATAAAATAAAATTAAAAAAAATAAATTCAGATTGAACATCTGTAAATTCAGGGTTCACGTACTGTTGAAAAAGTTGGCTTGGGGAATTTTGAGCGTTACTTTACTAGTGTGTGAGATGAGTGCAACTGTGCAGTAGTTTAAGCATTCTTTGGCATTGCCTTTATTTGGGATTGGAATGAAAACTGACCTCTTTCAGTCCTGTGGCCACTGCTGAGTTTTCCAAATTTGCTGGCATATTGAGTGCAGCATTTTCACAGCATCATCTTTTAGGATTTGAAATAGCTCAGCTGGAATTCCATCACCACCACTAGCTTTGTTCATAGTGACTGTTCCTAAGGCCCACTTGACTTCGCTTTCCAGGATGTCTGGCTCTAGGTGAGTGGTCATACCATCGTGATTATCTGGGTTGTGAAGATCTTTTTTGTATAGTTCTTCTGTATATTTTTGCCACCTCTTCTTAATATCTTCTGCTTCTGTTAGGTCTATACAATTTCTGTCCTTCATTGTGCCCATCTTTGCATGAAGTGTTTCCTTGCTACTGCTGCTAAGTCACTTCAGTCGTGTCTGACTCTATGCGACCCCATAGACAGCAGCCCACTAGGCCCCCCCCCATCCCTGGGATTCTCCAGGCAAGAACACTGGAGTGGCTTGCCATTTCCTTCTCCAGAAGTGTTCCCTTGGTATCTCTAATTTTCTTGAAGAGACTTATAGTCTTTCCCATTCTATTGTGTTCCTCTATTTCTTTGCATTGATCACTGAGGAAGGCTTTCTTATCTCTCCTTGCTATTCTTTGAAAGTCTGCATTCAAATGGGTATATTTTTCCTTTTCTTCCTTGTTGTTTGCTTCTCTATTTTCTCAGCTGTTTGTAAGGTCTCCTCAGATAACCATTTTGCCTTTTTGCAGTTTTTTCCCCCTTGGTGATGGTCTTGATCCCTGCCTCCCGTGAAATGTAATGAACCTCTGTCCATAGTTCTTCAGGCACTCTATCAGATCTAATCCCTTGAATCTATTTGTCACTTCCAGTGTATAATCATAAAGGGTTTGATTTAGGTCATACTTGAATGGTCTAGTGGTTTTCCCTACTTTCTTCAATTTAAGTCTGAATTTGGCAATAAGGAGTTCTTAATCTGAACAACAGTCAACTCCCTGTCTTATTTTTGCTGACTGTATAGAGCTTCTTCATCTTTGGCTGCAAAGAATACAATCAATATAATTTCGGTATTGACCATCTGGTGATGTCCATGTGTAGAGTCTTCTCTTGTGTTGTTGGAACAGTGTGTTTGCTATGACCAGTGTGTTCTCTTGGCAAAACTCTACTAGCCTTTGTCCTGCTTCATTCTGTACTGCAAAGCCTAATTTGTCTGTTATTCCAGGTATTTCTTGACTTCCTACTTTTGCATTCCACTCCTGTATAATGAAAAGGACATCCTTTTTGGGTGTTAGTTCTAGAAGGTCTTGTAAGTCTTCATAGAACCCTTCAGCTTCATCTTCTTCAGCATTACTGTTCAGGCATAGACTTGGGTTACTGTGATATTGAATGGTTTGCCTTGGAAACGAACAGAGATCTTTCTGTTGTTTTTGAGATTGCATCCAAGTACTGTATTTGGACTCTTCTGTTTATTATGTTAGAATGTTAAAAATATGAAAATTAAAGTAAAAATAAAGAAAAAACTGTCACATTCTTTAGCATGTAAGCTAAAATCTGTAGATAATAGGAATAGAATAACATTGCCAGCAAGTCCTACAAGTCTTGGCAATCCACATAGTCAACAAAACGTGATAATATTTGTAGTCAGAGTTTCATAAAGTTTAGCTTTTTAAATTTCTGACAGTATAGATTTCAGTTTGCAAAATCTACACTGTATTAGCTTCCTCTGTTGCATTTTTCATGAAGATTTTCATGTAGATAAAACATAGACTATATTTTGAAATTCAATTTTATGTACATCATAATATTTAAGTCATTTAAATAAAGAACATATGTGATTTTAAATTCCACTGCACCAAAGGGATATAGAATTTATTTAAATTAATATTTGACTTCAACCATGTTATGAATTAACAAATTTATTGGGGGAGGAATAAGTGAAACATTTTAGGAAGCATTCAAATGAGAAAGACAAAAGATTTGATTTTTCCAGTAGTTATGTAAGGATGTGAGAGTTGGACCATAAAGAAGGCTGACTGCCGAATAATTGATGCTTTCAAACTGTGGTGCTGGAGAAGACTCTGGAGAGTCCCTTGGACTGCAAGGAGATCCAACCAGTCAATCCTAAAGGAAATCAGCCCTGAATTATTCATTGGAAGGACTGATGCTGAAGCTGAAGCGCCAATACCTTGGCCACCTGATGTGAAGAGCTGACTCACTGGAAAAAACCCTGATGCTGGGAAAGATTGAATGCAAAAGGAAAAGAAGGCAGCAGACGATTAGATGGTTAGCTTCACCAATTCAGTGGACATGAATTTAAGCATACTCTGGGAGAAAGTGAAAGACAGGGAAGCCTGGCATCCCGCAGTCCATGGGGTCGCAAAGAGTTGGACACCACTAAGGGACTGAACAACAACGATCATATATAACATCAAGATTCAGGAAAATACAATGAAATTCTCAAAATAATGGGACATTTTTAGTTCTGCACTGTCTCTAATGTTAAATAATTTCAGTGACGGTTCTTGAATTAGGCTCTACTGGTTCTATACGTTCCTAGCCACATGACATAGGTTAAGTGACCTAACCTGCCTGAGAGTCTGTTTCTTCATCTATGAAACTGTACCCATCTCAAATTATTCATAAGAGATAATGAGCATCTAAAATGTGATTGATTCAAGCTGTTTGAAATATATTCTCAATAAAATTCTTCTGCATTCCAGACCTTCATTGTGATTTTACACAACCTGTGCTTTTATAGCTGCTATTGGTTAATTCCATCACTGCTATATTTTCCTCTTCATTTTGTACAACATTCTTCATTCACCCTCCAGTGAACTTATAAATTCCTAACTTATAAAAGTACCTGCCCTGTGGTAATCACATAGTAATCATTAAAGAAACAAATATTGTCATTATTTTTCACTTCAATGCAGTAGTATGCCTTATAATAGCCTTTGAATCTAAATCTTTATAGTCAAAAAAACGTACTCATGAATGAAATTTTACACGATATCCTAAATTTTTCCTAGTAAAAGTGTTGTCTGGGGACCAGAAGTATTAGAATCACCTGGAAACTTGTTAGAAATGCAGGCAATTGGGTCCCACCCCAGAAGTAATGAATCAGAATCTGTATTTTCATGTTGCCATAGATGATTCATGTAACGGCCCTTGAACAATATGGGTTTGAACTGCAAGTATATAGTACGTATTAAAATTTGAGGACTGCTTTAAAACATTTTCTTCTAATTGTAGCCTTCAATAGTAATCATTTAATCCATTAATTCAGCAGATATTTAGCAAGTGCATTTTTTTTTAATTCTTCTATTCTAATGGTTTGAGGTTATGGTCAATTGCAAAGAGGTAAAGTCAGTTTGGAGTGACTATACTAAGATCTTGGCAGACAAGTTAGCATCTTAACTCTGTCTAGGGGAGTGGTCACAAAAGAATTAAGAAATATAAGGAATGACAATTCAATGTATTTGGTTTATGGAAACTGTGCCCATTATACTTATGGGTACACTAAAAACTTTAAGAACAAGTCGGGTAAAGAAAATGACACTCAAAATGAACTCTTTACTTATTGCCCAGGAATAGCTCAGAATATTTAAAAAAAGATATATAAAAAGAAGTTGTAATATAGGTAAATGTAAGGGAAAATATTCTTGTTCTAGAGGATCCACTATTTGATCAAAGAGATCCTTTCTTTGTATATTTAGAATAATTTTATTTATAACTGTGACTAGGTAATTATATTTTAGAAGCTGGTTATTTGTCATAGTATAACATTTTATAAAAAGAAATGACAAAATTTTCACAAAACTCTGTGTTTCTTTAAGGCAGAATACAATGTGTTTATCCTTATATCTTCATGTCCTTATATTATACATGTATAAGATATATGTCAGAGAAGGCAATGGCAACCCACTCCAGTACTCTTGCCTGGAAAATCCCATGGACAGAACAGCCTGGTAGGCTGCAGTCCATGGAGTCGCTAGGAGTCGGACACGACTGAGCGACTTCACTTTCACGCATTGGAGAAGGAAATGGCAACCCACTCCAGTGTTCTTGCCTGGAGAATCCCAGGGATGGGGGAGCCTGGTGGGCTGCTATCTATGGGGTCGCACAGAGTCGGACACAACTAAAGCAAGAGACTTAGCAGCAGTAGCAGCAGTAAGATATATGTTCAAAAACAATTGTTAGATAAAAATGTATTGGATAGAACTTGACTGAGGCCTTTGAATTCATTCAGGAAACACATAAACTTCTTCAGATGAATCACTGCTGTCTCGTCACTGAGGGAAGTACAGTTGAGGTAACATATCTTGGGCTTGTAAAATAAATAGCAAACTCAGAAAAAGCCAAATAAAAATACAATCTTACATAAACAGGCAATTATATTTCTGTACTTGTATATAATTAAAGTGGGGAAAAAAAGAAAAATGATGTTTGAATCTCTAATTATATATCCTTCACACATACTATTTTTTTTGTTATAGTATTCTGTCTCTGAGTGTGGAATTGGATATTAGAAAATTATGCATACATTATTAATAATCTTTACTCTTTCTCTTTTTAGCATATGTAGTCTGAAACTGTCTTAAAATTTCATTAGTGAAAAACTTTTGGATAAAGTCAGTGAATACACAAGAAAAATAGAAAAGAAAATAGAATGTTTACTTATAAACTTTTACATGAAGTAAATTTTGTCATCTCTTTTAGTTACATTTTTTTAATCTTAAGAGTTATTATTCTAAGCCTTCTCCATGCCACAAATTAAATATGACTCTATTAATAATATTAGAAATACTAGAAATATTAATTCAAGTGTCAGAGACTTGAGTGACAATCATTGATTTCCTTACAATGCTCTTTTGGTTAAAATAAAGATAGAATTGTATTTTTGAAGTGCTCAATAATATTTTAAACATATATGTGATAAAGCAAAAGATTTCACAGTGTTTAAAACTCCAGTTTTCAACTCATGCACTTTAACCCTGATGTTGTTTATTCTTCAAATTATTAAACATTTTCATTTCTGTTAGATGAAGTGACAATTATATTATTTGTCTTTTATTAGCTCTTCTTAAGACCTCCTAAGAAAAAGTGAAAACTCTCCTTCTGCAGCAGAGAACAAGTTGGCCAGTTTGTCAAAATTTTAAGCATCACTAGTTGAAATATTCTACTTATCAGAGTTTTCTTATGACATCTGCCAAAAATTTAAGTTATTTTACATCTATATTACAAGGAAAAAATCTAGAAGGAATCAGAGGGAAAAAATTGTCACTGTTGAATTATCCATGCATATATTGTTGGCACATAGTAGATGCTTGATAAAATTTGTTGAATGAATAGATGGCCTATGGACTAATCTCAATTTAGGATTATCTAAACTTGTTTGCATACTGACTCTAGAAGCTGGGTAAAACTTAACTTCAGTCTAAAATGATTTGAGAGCCAAGACACATGTGTTAATGTAGTGTATTAAACACTGTGACCTCATCCACGAACTAGAGATAAATGTCACATCAAGCCATTCAAGCAGAAATTCTTGTTCTTTAGGCAGTAACTCTGGGAGGGGAAGAAATGATGAAATAGATCAAATCCCCTATCTTTCACATTGCAGAGTAGCTGCAATTCCTAATAGTGAGGCTCAGCAGCTTTTGGGCTGATCAGGCTATTTTGGTGCTTTATCAAGAGAAAATTTTGACAGTCTTGGCTTGCAATTTAACCTCCTTCAGAACTGTTACAATCTGGTGGGGGAATATCCACAGAATACTAAACATCTATCTTATTTTACAACCAGCCATTCTCTCATAAATAATAGCTGTATTTCATGCATGATCCTTTTTGTTCTGTTGCTGCAGAAGCAGCCAAGTAGGCAACAGAGGAAGCAAAAGTAAACTAACATATTCCCAGTTCTCTTGCCATCACTGATGAAAATGTCTGTTATGCTTATGATGATCCAAAAGACATCACAAGAAAAACCGTGCTGGTTCATGTTTTGTAAGGAAAGTGTGTGTAACAGGAGGATGGGACATGGATGTTCAATGTTTGCCTATTGGAAAGAACAAAGCTTGTATGGGAAATGTGTCATAGCTCCCAGGCACGATGCAGTTCATGGACACTAAAAGATGAGCATTTAAAATATTTTAACACCCAGAAGTTGCATTCACCATTTATGTTCTAGTAATGGTTGAATTACTTAGTATATTAAAATCTATTTCTTAAGGAAGATTAGAAAGTATAAACCTTTCTCTCTGTAGATTAGAATGAAATTGGGTTTCAACATATTTGTAAAATTGGTACTAAGAAGATTTATGCTTGTATCCTTTAATCTTTGCTCTCATAAAGCATAGCAAATTCTTTTTCAGGCCTAAAACTTGAAAGCCTAGTGGAAGGTTTTAGCACAGGCACCAGTAAAGCCTCTTCCTTGAGATACGGGCTGTCCTGGTGTTGGATACTAGAATCTTAAAAATGGTTGTGCTGGCTGAAACCATGCAGGGAGATCTTAAAAACTGTTGGGGGAAATTACAGTTATTCTGTCACCTTTAAATTTTTTAAAAAAAACATTGAAAATCCTCTTCCTGATAATTATATATATATGGAAAAGAGCAAATAGTAAAACTAATATTTATTTAGTACTCTATAATTTAAAACGTGAGAAACATTAAGAATTATTTTATTTCTTTGTAAAGACACTTATCAAGAGTAGTTTAAAATAGTGCTTGCCCTTTTTTTCTCATCATGTAATTTGCAGTATGGAGCAAGCATCCTTTCTATGCCTTTGTAAATTGCCATACTACTTTCTAAGTTTGAATCAGCTAGCAACATTTTATCCTTTCAGTGTTCTGAGATATTTCTGATAGTTCGATTATTGTGATGTTTTTGCTAGAGTCGCTTTTTCTGGGAAATCATCTCTCTTTTTGTCACAGCCAATTTATTAGGTTATGTCAGTAACTTTGCCTCCATTAAATTCTCTTGGCTGCAGATCTAAAGTCTGTTTAACAGAAATAGGATCAACATTCCCACACTGTTATTTCTTCTATAATTCACATTTATTCTATCCTAGTTTTTCCTGCAATGGTAGCTCTCTATTTTTTGTTTCTTTGCTGCACTTTCATCTTTGTTGGCTAATTACCTCTTTTTATTATCCTCTTTTGTAAAATATCCTATAGGTTTATCATCTAATACAATATACATATTATGCTGCTGCTGCTGCTGCTAAGTCGCTTCAGTTGTGTCCGACTCTGTGCAACCCCATAGACGGCTCCCCCGTCCCTGGGATTCTCCAGGCAAGAACACTGGAGTGGGTTGCCATTTCCTTCTCCAATGCATGAAAGTAAAAGTGAAACTGAAGTCACTCAGTCGTGTCCGACTCTTTGTGACCCCATGGACTGTGGCCCACCAGGCTCCTCCGTCCATAGGATTTTCCAGACAAGAGTATTATTATGCAAATACTTGTAAATACAATGTTGCTGCCATGTGGCAGATTTAAGGTTTGTTCTTTAGAATTTTCTGGATTTTTTTTTAAATTTTATTTTATTTTTAAACTTTACATAATTGTATTAGTTTTGCCAAATATCAAAATGAATCCGCCATAGGTATACATGTGTTCCCCATCCTGAATATTTTTTTTGATCTGCATTTGGTTGAATCCAAGGATGTAGAACCTGATGACAGGGAGAGCCAAAGGCATATGCTCTATAGACTATGCATTTTGAATGAAATGCCAAGATTGTTCACTGATACATAGTAATATGTGAACTGGACAGATAGCAGCAAAGTTTGTACTGTGTAACTGTACAAAAGGTATATGAGCCACTATTAATACACTGTGGTAACTAAAATTTGAACCCTATTTTTGGTGTTATCTTACTAAGCCCTTGTAACTACAATTTAGGCTTCCCGTGTAGTGGAAGTGTAAAGAACCCACTTGCCAAAGCAGGGTACATAGAGACATGGGTTCAGTCCCTGGGTCAGGAAGATCCCCTGCAGGAGGGCATGGCAATCCACTCCAGTATTCTTGCCTGGAGAATCGCATGGTCAGAGGAGCCTGGCGGGCTACAGTCCGTAAGGTCCCAGAGTCAGATGTGACTGAAGCGACCTAGTATACACGCATACATTTTCTATATGTATGTGCTAATAAGCCTGCCTGTAATAAGTTACATAATTTAAGATGATTTATACCTAAATGATAAGTTATTTTAGGTTCTTTATCGAAAAGGAAAACATTAAATGGTCTACAGTGGAGGTATGTTTTGTTTTCATCCACAGTTATATTGTACAGAATTTGCCTAAATGGAATTTGCCCTTCATGATGAAGATGGTTTGACTTGGCTAGTAGGCTGCTTTTGGGTCAAGGTGTTTTTTTTTTCTTCTTCTTCAACCTTTATATTGTGGAACTTCATATGAACAAATCACCTATAGAGACGGTGAGGTTCTGGGACATTCATTCTTGTTCACTAGGTTAACAAACACTAATTTATATCTGGAGCTTTAGCTACTGTAACTAGTCATCGGCATCTGGAAGAATATTTGGACAAGTTCATTCAGTCAAGGGATGAACACATTTCTTGGAATGTTGCAAAACAAAACATAATAAGAATTAAAGTATTTTTTTCAATGAATAAGTTTATTCAAAAATTTGTTTCTCCGAATTTGAGACATATGTCTCTTTAGATCATGAAAGTGAAAAAGTGAAAGTTGCTCAGTTGTGTCCGACTCTTTGCGACCCAATGAACTATACAGTCTGTGGAAATCTATAGGCCAAAATATTGGAGTGGGTAGCCTTTCCCTCCTCCAGGGGATCTTCCCAACCCAGGGATCAAACCCATCTCCCACATTGCAGGTAGATTCCTTACCAACTGGGCTATTAGGAAAGCCCCATTTGAATCATTACTTATCATCTCATTGGAGTGAAATGAATATTGACAAATTTTGTTTCTAATGCTTATTTGTCAACAATGCATATTATTGACCAAACAATTTATTTTTTAACTCATCCTTTATAAATACTTGAACTTTGTTGTTCCTATAGCAATATTCTGCACATATTTGAAAATAGTCAGCACATAGTAGGTACATATTAAATATTTCTTTATCTTTTCTGTTCCTCTCATTAGTTATTTTTGCTATTTTTGTTGATAATCTCACTTTAAGAGCATTCAGTGTTGCTCCTTGTAGAGATTAGATTTTCAGGGCAATATTCGCAAATCACCACCTGGATTAGTTTTGTACTGGGAACAGTTGCATCAAGAAGCCATTTAATATTGTTAGGAGTAAGTCTTCATTGATAGGATGAATATTTCCCCTTAAAGAACAACACAGAAAGTGGTATCCTTACATTTGATCCCCAACAGGAGGATATGTTTTAATAACACGTGTAGCTTCTCATCAGTAAATGCACTCTCACTTGTAAATTAAATGACAAAATGCACCAGGAACTAGTTGGGTATTAACTTTTAATACAAGTCCTACATTTAGATGAAATTTTGGATGGGTTGGAAAATTAAAACAGACTACAAATCTCTTTTAAACTAAATTGTCACTCTGTTTCAAAATGAGTGTTCCCACATCATGCTAATAAACTGTACTGTGTCATGTTTATGTTTGAAATCTCATAGGGCTGATTTCAAAACAGCTCTCTCTGGTGGTACACAGATGCAACTCTCAAAGTATTTTATTAACACCGTGTTCCATTTAAGGAGTCCTTTGTGCTCTGTGCTCTTTTTTCTGCTGACCATCTCCTTGTCAATTTTTTTTCCCTCTTATTTCTGGATGATCAACACTTTTGACATTAAAAAAAAAACATATTGGGTTCATGAGGTCTCATAAGAATAATTAGTAATGGAAAGCTATAGTGCTGATTATTTTCCTGTAACTCTCTGAGTATACATTATTTTAAAATGTTGGAATTTCCTTTTCCCAGTTGTAAGCTAATTTTTAAAATTAATATGTAGATCCTCTTTTCTTAATAATGCTAGTGACACACATTTTTTGTTGCTCTATCTAATTACTTATTTAAGGCTGATATAAGAATACCTCCCACAAGACATCACTAATTGTACCTAACCCAGTTATTTCTAGACTGACTTTTGTTATTGTAACATGATTAAAATATCACATTAATTATGCAGAACTTTATAAAATGGAAC
This sequence comes from Bos taurus, assembly GCF_002263795.3. Lineage (NCBI taxonomy): Eukaryota > Metazoa > Chordata > Mammalia > Artiodactyla > Bovidae > Bos > Bos taurus. The sequence continues at coordinate 40,423,260 of NC_037339.1, read as the reverse complement.
TCAACAGAGGTAATAAATGCATATTAATAATACCTAAGTTATTAGTCTATATATTTGGTTGAATGAGATGCAGAATATATTTTCAATTCATAGAAATTAACTGTACATTATATATGATAGATGCTGGGAGAAATATCAATAACCTTAGATATGAAGATGACACCATCCTTATGGCAGAAAGTGAAGAGGAACTAAAAAGCCTCTTGATGAAAGTGAAAGAAGAGAAAAAGTTGGCTTAAAGCTCAACATTCAGAAAACTAAGATCATGGCATCTGGTCCCATCACTTCATGGCAAATAGATGGGGAAACAGTGGAAACAGTGTCAGATTTTATTTTTGGGGGCTCAAAAATCACTGCAGATGGTGATTGCAGCCATGAAATTAAAAGACACTTACTCCTTGGGAGGAAAGTTATGACCAACCTAGATAACATATTAAAAAGCAGACATTACTTTGCCAACAAAGGTCCATCTAGCCAAGGCTATGGTTTTTCCAGTGATCATGTATGAATGTGAGAGTTGGACTGTGAAGAAAGCTGAGCACTGAAGAATTGATGCTTTTGAACTGTGGTGTTGGAGAGGACTCTTGGGAGATCAGTCCTGGGTGTTCTTTGGAAGGAATGATGCTAAAGCTGAAACTCCAGTATTTTGGCCACCTCATGCAAAGAGTTGACTCATTGGAAAAGACTCTGATGCTGGGAGGGATTGGGGGCAGGAGGAAAAGGGGATGACAGAGGATGAGATAGATGGCTGGATGGCATCACCGACTCGATGGATGTGGGTTTGGGTGAACTCCGGGAGTTGGTGATGGACAGGGAGGCCTGGCGTGCTGTGATTCATGGGGTCGCAAAGAGTCGGACACGACTGAGTGACTGAACTGAACTGAACTGATATATGATAGCTTTGGGACCAGGGACCAGGTTGATCACTCAAGGTCTACTTTAATAAAAGGTACAGAGAAAGCTTCTGACATAGACATCAGAAGGGGGATGGAGAATGCCCCCCTAGCTATTCTTATCAAGACCTTACATACTTTTTTCAGACCCACTTCCATAACATACATCTTAAGTTAACAAGATTAGAATGAACAATAGAAAGATCTTACCAGATCCACTCCCATAGAAAAGAAAGAAAGTGAAGTCTCTCAGTTGTGTCAGACTCTTTGTGACCCCGTTAACTGTAGCCTGTCAGGCTCCTCTGTCCATGAGATTCTCCAGGTAAGAATACTGGAGAGGGATACATTTTAAGATGACAGGATTATTCAGAAGGTGCTTGCTAAGGAGAAACATGTCTTCGAGCAAGATACATTGTTATATTGACTAAGACAAAGCAATGTAGAAAAGAACTTTTGTCCTTTTCTCCTTGAGAGACCCAGACCCCTTTCTCCTCCTTGGGAACCCTGGACTTCTTATCAACCTATCTAGGAGTTGACTCTCATTTACAGTTATTTTCTTTAATCTTGTCCAACTAAAAACAAGGAAAAAAATTTAAGGGTTAACCAGGATTCAAAATCCTTTCCTTTAATTTTATTTTAGCTTCATAATCTAATTTGAATTAGTATTTGGTACATTGGAAAGTTCCAGAGATATTCTAATTTTTTTGGACTTGAGTTTTCATTTAACAAAACAAGTAGAAATGAATGTTTGGAAAACTAAAGTTTTAGGAGAATTTCCTAGTGGTTAAGTGGTTAAGACTCTCAGCTTTCAATGCAAGGGGCTGTGGTTCCATCCATGGTCTGGGAACTATTACATCTTCTTTATCCATTCACATCTTCTTTATCTATTTATCTGTTGATGGACACTTAGATTGCTTCCATACCTCAGCTGTAATAAATAAGACTTCTGTGAACACTGGGGTGCATGTTTCAGTTTGAGTTAGTGCTTTTATTTTTTAATATATATATATATATATATATATACACACACACACTCACTTGTGGAATTTCTGGGTTATCAAGTAACAGGGATGATAAAATACCATTTATAAATATGAATTTTTAATTAAGCATGTTTTTCTCCAAATGATTTCTGAAAAAAAAAATGGAAATCTGGAATAAGTGATGATAGAACATAAGGAAATAAAATAAGTGGTGAAGACATGATTTAAACAATTAAATCATGACTCAGGGGAATATTAAGCAAAGTGTGTGAATGTAAAGGACCTAAGGTATGTCTTGTCAGAACGCGAACAGCATCTCTAATTAAATGAAAGTTAAGAAAATCTACAGAATGAAAATGGTTGAAGTCCAGTCAGTCACCAGGAAACCCTCAAAAATAGCATAGAAACATTATATTTCAGATATTAATAATATATTTAATAATGAATATGGGATAGGGTTTTACTGTTTTATAAACAGAAGACTTTTGTACTGATTTTTGTACTCTGTACTACAGTACAGAGCAGAGTATACAGATTAGATTTGTAGGGTTTCAACACACTGCAAAACAACCATATAAAACAACCTCTGAGACAGTGTTAAAGATGGCATTTGGTTAAAAGCATAACAAATGAAAACAGACAAATCCAACATTGCTTAAAGTATTATCACCACAAATAACCATTTATTACATGTGATTCATTCTGGAATTACCATTGTTCTCTATATCCTTGGCTTTTCTTATCAAGTTGATCTCCCTATGCCCAACATAATAAATCGAAAATGTTTAAACTATAGGACAATTAGGCATGGATATTTTTTTTTTCAAAATTAAATCAAAAACTCCTTTTACCACCACTATTGCCCTATAAGAATATCTCATATTGTTAGATTTATTGGCAGAGGTTTAGTGGTTTGTTAATCAAAAGTTACTATACTTTTTTTTGCAAAATAATGAAAATCATTCCATTAGATTTCATAACAAGATCATACAACTAATCATAGGTTTATTTATTATGCAGCAGTACATGAGGTCATAACTAATATAACCAAATACTCTTCACAAAGAGGTTAAATTGTCCTTCTACTGATCCTTTTGCTATCCTTTCAGAACATAAACTGTATTTGTCGACTACCATCCTAATGGGCAACTGATTCTAATGCTTTGCCTAAGCATTAATAATTTGCTTCTATATTTAATTCCTTCTGAAATCCCAAATTGTTTTATTGATTTTGATTTGTTAATTCTCTTTAATGTAGAAGTGGTCATAACTAACTGAAAACAGCATTAGACTGAAAACTAACAATTCATAGGTAAACAGTGTACTAAATGGCTAATCAGAGTGACACATGGCTAACCAAAGTGACCTTTGGACTTTGACTACTAGGCAAAATATGGTGCAAATATGGCATGTGTCCATTGGACTTGGAATTGCTGAAAGGTTTCACTCAAATAACTTTTTATACATTTGCCATTAAATTTATAAAATTGATGTTATGATATCTATATGAAATATATAGATAGGAATAAAATATTTATCACAGCTTAGGGGTCAATAGATTAAAATTTTGAGAGCTTTGATAATAATTTAGAAAATGATAAAATCATGTTTTAAATTACCATATATTCTGTTATTATACCAAGATAATGCTTTTTTTCCATTTAAGAAAACTCATTTAGAAACCATTTTATGTTTCATTCATTTCATTATATTTTTAAGTGATAAATAAGAATAGATTTCTGAATATTTTAATATCTTAGTATGGTATTTTCTTTCCTATCTATATCCTAAATGCCTAGTCTTTTGGTCTCTTCAGAAACTCTTAATTCCAACTCCTTTACACTGACGCTTAGTGCTTATCTAACATATTTTAGGGTCATGGTTATTATAGTACTTACATGTGAATTTCATTAACTACCCATGAGTCTTGGGATTTTCTCACTATCATATAATGACATTTCTTAGTTTCTTATTTATAGACCAGATCTAGACTGGCTACTGCAGAAATAATAATCTAATAATAATAATCTAATCTAATCTGCAGTACACTATTGCTTTCTGATTTATTGGAATGTTATAAAAGATTTAGATGTAAAGGTAAAGAGGGGCTTTAGATCATAAATGGTACTTTATTTTGATAACCCTGCCTCAATCTTTTCTAATAAAGCACATAATGAAATAAAGCAATATAATTCATCAAATACATATTGAATTTCTAGAACTTTCAAGATGCTATGTTTATACTTTATGAAGATAAGACATGTTTCTTCCATCAAGAGGCTTGAAGTCCAATGGGAAGATGAGGTATTGTACAGAAAGAGCTATAACAAAAGCCTTTTTTTTTTATTTTATAAAATTCACAAGTTGAAAAGATTATGGAAGGTACATATATGAGGCATGTTTGAGCTTTGATAGAGTTTGCCACTTTACGGCCAGCAAGATTTAGACAGGTAGAAGGAGAAGAACACTGTAGGAAGAACAAGTACATAGTTGAAAAGCATGTACCTTTTTTGAGAGCAGTGGGTTGGTTCAAATCCTCCAAGAGAAGACAAGGTAGAAAATGATCTACAATAGATTTGTTGAAGGGTAAAGGGAAGGGAGGGCTTTCCAGGTGGTGTTAGAGATAAAGAACCCACCTGCCAATGCAGGAGACATAAGAGACACAGGTTCGATCCCCGGGTCGGGAAGATCCCATGGAGGAGGAAATGGCAACACAGTCCAGCACTCTTGCCTGAAGAATCTGTGGATAGAGGAGCCTGTCAGGATACAGTCCATAGGGTTGTAAAGACTAGGATATGACTGAAGAGAACTTAGCATATATGCAAAGGGGACGGAACTGGAAAAGGCAGGGAGAGCATGAGACCAGTACAGGTCTCAAGCTTGGGAAAAAAAGAGGTAAGGGAGGATTAGATAGAGGAGGCTCAGGGAACAGTGCAGGTCTGAGGAAAAATTTGGCCATGTTGATGGTTACAATAGGAGTCAAGGTACCAAGGCTAGTTAACCTGGCATTCTTAGACTTTGGTGGAAAGCAATGTGGGGAATGTGGCTTCAGGATTTATGGCTGGTCACTGAAGGCTCTGCCCAATTATGGCTCCTGAAAAGTGTTTAAAGGAGACGCACACTGATAGCATTGTCCATTGATATCACAGACATCTGCAGGTAATTCAAATAGCTTCATTGGCTGGAACATATAAGGCAGGGAGGGAGTAGAGACTTCATTATGAGGGGCCTAAAATGTCAATTTGGAATGTGTACTTTATCTAATAGAAAGACACTGAAAAGTTTTGAAGTATCATTTAGAAAGAATTAATTTTTGAAACTATATCTAAATTAATGCATATATGATAGATTTTTTTAAAGGGTGCAAATTGGCTAGACTAACATTATACACTGTACTAATTCAATTAGAAAAAAATGCACCCTAAATGTTGGCTGATTCATATTGAGGTTTGACAGAAAATAGCAAAATTCTGTAAAGCAATTCAGTTCAGTTCAGTTCAGTTCAGTCGCTCAGTCACGTCTGACTCTTTGCGACCCCATGGACTGCAGAACACCAGGCCTCCGTGTCCATCGCCAACTCCCAGATGGCTTCCTTAGCCATCTTACTCAAGTAAGTGGGCCTTGAGTAAGGCCAGCTTACTCAAACTCATGTCCATTGAGTTGGTGATGCCATCCAACCATCTCATCCTCTGTCACCCCCTTCTCCTCCTGCCTTCACTCTTTCTCAGCATCAGGGTCTTTTCAAATGATCAGTTCTTCAGATCAGGTGGACAAAGTATTGGAGTTTCAGCTTCAGCACCAGAACTTCCAATGAATTTCAGTATTGATTTCCTTTGGGATGGACTGGTTGGATCTCCTTGCAGTCCAAGGGACTCTCAAGAATATTCTCCAACACCACAGTTCAAAAGCATCAATTCTTCAGCGCTCAGCTTTCTTTATAGTCCAACTCTCACATCCATACATGACTACTGGAAAAACCATAGCTTTGACTAGATGGAACTTTGTTGGCAAAGTAATATCTCTGCCTTTTAATAAGCTGTCTAGGTTGGTCATAACTTTTCTTCCAAGGAGCAAGCATCTTTTAATTTCATGGCTGCAGTCACCATCTGCAGTGATTTTGGAGCCCCCCAAAATAAGATCTCTCACTGTTTCCACTGTTTCCACTGTATCCCCATCTATTTGCCATGAAGTGATGGGACTAAGATTGCTGGAAGAAATATCAATAACCTAAGGTATGCAGAGGACACCACCCTTATGGCAGAAAGTGAAAAAGAACTGAAGAGCCTCTTGATGAAAGTGAAAGAGGAGAGTGAAAAAGTTGGCCTAAAGCTCAACGTTCAGAAAACAAAGATCATGGCACCTGGTCTCATCACTTCATGGCAAATAGATGGGGAAACAGTGGAAGCAGTGGCTGACTTTATTTTTCTGGGCTGCAAAATCACAACAGATGGTGATTGTAGCCATGAAATTAAAAGACGCTTACTCCTTGGAAGGAAAGGTATGACCAACCTAGACAGCATATTAAAAAGCAGAGACATTACTTTGCCAACAAAGGTCCATCTAGTCAAGGCTATGGTTTTTCCACTGGTCATGTATGGATGTGAGAGTTGGACTATGAAGAAAGCTGAGCACAGAATAATTGATGCTTTTGAACTGTGGTGTTGGAGAAGACTCTTGAGAATCCCTTGGACTGCAAGGAGATCCAACCAGTCCATCCTAAAGATCAGTCCTGGGTGTTTGCTGGAAGGACTGACTGATGCTAAAGCTGAAACTCCAGTACTTTGGCCATCTGATGTGAAGAGCTGACTCATTTGAAAAGACCCTGATGCTGGGAAAGATTGAGGGTAGGAGGAGAAGGGGACAACAGAAGATGAGATGGTTTTATGGCATCACCGACTTGATGGACATGGGTTTGGGTGAACTCCAGGAGTTGGGGATGGACAGGGAGGCCTGGCGTGCTGTGTTTCTGGGATCTCAAAGAGTCGGACGTGATTGAGCAAGTGAACTGAACCGAACTGAACTGATGGGGCCAGATGCCGTGGTCTTACTTTTCTAAATGTTGAGCTTTAAGCCAACTTTTTCACTCTCCTTTTTCACTTTCATCAAAAGGCTCTTTAGTTCTTTTCCACTTTCTCCCATAAGGAGAAAGTGTTATCTGCACATTTGAGATTATTGATATTTCTCCCAGCAATCTTGATACCAGCTTGTGCTTCCTCCAGCCAAGCGTATCTCATGATATACTCTGCATATAAGTTAAATAAGCAGGGTGACAATATACAGCCTTGAAGTATCTTTCCCTATTTGGAACCAGTCTGTTGTTCCATGTCCAGTTCTAACTGTTGCTTCCTGACCTGCATACAGATTTCTCAAGAGGCAAGTCAGGTGGTCTGGTATTCCCATCTTTTCCAAAGTTCATTGAAGTTCACACAGTCAAAGGCTTTGGCATAATCAATAAAGCAGAAGTAGATATTTTTCTGGAACTCTCTTGCTTTTTTGATGATCCAATGGATGTTGGCATTGTGATCTCTGCTTCCTCTGCCTTTTCTAAATCCAGCTTGTATATCTGGAAGTTCAGGTTCATGTACTGTTGAAGCCTGGCTTGGAGAGTTTTCAGCATTACTTTGATAGCGTGTGAGATGAGTGCAATTGTGTGGTAGTTTGAGCATCCTTTGGCATTGCCTTTCTTGGGGATTGGAATCAAAATTGACCTTTTCCAGTCCTGTGGCCACTATGGAGTCTTCCTAATTTGCTGGCATATTGAGTGCAGCACTTTCACAGCATCATCTTGTAGGATTTGAACTACCTCAGCTGGAATTCTATCACCTCCACTAGCTTTGTTCATACTGATGGTTCCTAAGGCCCACTTGACTTCAGATTCCAGGATGTCTGGCTCTTTGTGACTTTTTTTTTCATATCATTCTTCTGTGTATTCTTGCCACTTCTTCTTAATATCTTCTGCTTCTGTTAGGTCCATACCATTTCTGTCCTTTATTGTGCCCATCTTTGCATGATATGTTCCCTTTATCTCTAATTTTCTTGAAGAGATCTCTAGATTTTTGCATTCTATTGTTTTCCTCTATTTCTTTGCATTTATCTCTGAGGAAGGCTTTCTTATCTCTCCTTGCTATTCTTTGGAACTCTGCATGCAAATGGGTATATCTTTCCTTTTCTCCTTTGCCTTTAGCTTCTCTTCTAATCATGGCTGTTTGTAAGGCCTCCTCAGACAACCATTTTGCCTTTTTGAATTTCTTTTCCTTTGGGATGGTCTTGATCCCTGCCTCCTGTACAATGTCATGAACCTCAGTCCATAGTTCATCAGGCACCCTGTCTGTCAGATATAATCCCTTGAATCTATTGGTTACTTCTACTGTATAATCATAAGGGATTTGATTTAGGCCATTCCTGAATGGTCTAGTGGCTTTCCCTACTTTCTTCAATTTAGGTCTGAATTTGGCAATAAGGAGTTCATGATCTGAGTCACAGCCAGCTCCCGGCCTTGTTTTTGCTGACTGTATAGAGCTTCTCCATCTTTGGCTGCAAAGAATATAATCAATCTGATTTTTATGTTGACCATCTGGTGATGCCCATGTGTAGAGTCTTCTCTTGTGTTGTTGGAACAGGGTGTTGGCTATGATCAGTGTGTTCTCTTGGCAAAACTCTATTAGCCTTTGTCCTGCTTCATTCTTTACTCCAAGGCCAAATTTGCCTGTTACTCCAGGTATTTCTTGACTCCCTAATTTTGCATTCCACTCCCCTATAATGAAGGGGCCATGTTTTTTGGGTATTAATTCTAGATGGTCTTGTAGGTCTTCATAGAACCATTCAATGTCAGCTTCTTCAACATCACTGTTTGGGACATAGACTTGGATACTATGATAGTGAATCGTTTGCCTTGAAACAGAGATCATTCATTTTTGAGATTGCATCCAAGTACTGCATTTTGGACTTTTTTTTTTTTTTTTTACCATGATGGCTAGTCCATTTCTTCTAAGGGATTCTTGCCCTCAGTAGTAGATGTAATGGTCGTCTGAGTTAAATTCAACCATTCCAGTCCATTTTAGTTCACTCTTGCCATCTCTTGTTTGACCACTTCCAAATTTGCCTTGATTCATGGACCTAACATTCCAGTCTCCTATGCAGTATTGCTCTTTACAGCATCAGACTCACTTCCATCACCAATCACATCCACAACTGGGTTCTTTTTTTGCTTTGGCTCCATCTCTTCATTCTTTCTGGAGTTATTTCTCCACTGATCAGATTTAAATCTAGATTTCTCAAAGAATGTCAATGTCATCATTCATTTAGCCATTTAAAAATAGTTAATGAGCATCTACTATGTGCCAAATACTATTTTAGAGAATACATCAGAGAAGAAAAAGGAGAACAATTCCTTTTAAAATGGAGTTTACATTTGATTGGATAAGGCTGAAAACAAAAGTAAGAGTTTTACCAAGCAGTGCTAAGTCTTATAAAAAAATTAGGTGGAAAGTGCAGAAGATATGAGAGGAACCAGGGAGGTGAGGAGATTAGCTGTTCTTTTAAAAAATGTGATCACAGACAACTCATCAAAAAGATATTTGGAAGTCATGTGTATGTCTTCTTTGGAGAAATGTCTGTTTAGGTTGTTCCCCCATGTTTCGATTGGGTTGTTTGTTTTTCTGGTATTGAGTTGTATGAGCTGCTTGTATATTTTGGAAATTAATCCTCTGTCAGTTGTTTCATTTGTTATTATTTTTCCCATTCTGAGGGTTGTCTTTTTACCTTGCTTATAGTTTCCTTTGCTGTGCAGAAGCTTTTAAGTTTAAGCATGCCCCACTTGTTTACTTTTCCTTTTATTTCCATTACTCTAGGAGGTGGGTCATAGAGAATCTTGCTTTAATTTATGTCATCGAGTGTTTTGCCTATGTTTTCCTCTAAGAGTTTTATATTGAAAAGATGCTCAGCATCACTCGTTATTCAGTTCAGTTCAGTTCAGTCGCTCAGTTGTGTCCGACTCTTTGTGACCCCATGAATCGCAGCATGCCAGGCCACCCTGTCCATCACCAACTCCCGGAATTCACTCAGACTTATGTTCATCGAGTCAGTGATGCCATCCAGCCATCTCATCCTCTGTTGTCCCCTTCTCCTCCTGCCCCCAATCCCTCCAAGCATCAGAGTCTTTTCAAATGCGTTATTAGGGAGATGCAAATCAAAACTACAATGAGATATTGCCTCACACCGGTCAGAATGGCTCTCATCAAAAAGTCTACAAACAATAAACGCTGGTGAGGGTGTGGAGAAAAGGGAATGCTTTTGCACTGTTAGTGGGAATGTAAATTGATACAGCCACTATGGAAGACGGTATGGAGATTCCTTAAAGAACTAGGAACAAAAGCACCAAATGACCCAGCAATCTCACTCCTAGGCATATACCCTGAGCAAACCAAAATTGAAAAAGACTCATGTATCACATTGTCCATTGCAGCACTACTTACAATAGTTAGAACATGGAAGCAACCTAGATGTCCATAGACAGATGAATGGATAAAGTAATTGTGGTATATATACACAATGGAATATTATTCAGCCATAAAAAGGAACACATTTGAGTCAGTTCTAAATGAGGTGGATGAATCTAGAGCCTATTATACAGAGTGAAGTAAGTCAGAAAGAGAAAAATAAATTTTGTATACTAACACATATATACGGAATCCAGAAAAATAGTAGTGAAGAATTTATTAGCAAGGCAGCAATGGAGAAACGGACATAGAGAATAAACTTATGGACATGGGGAGAGGGAAGGAGAGGGTGAGATGTATGGAGAGAGTAACATAAACACTTACATTACAATGTGTAAAATAGATAGCCAAGGGAAATTTGCTTTATGTCTCAGGAAACTCAAACAAGGGCTCTCTATCAACCTAGAGGGGTGAGATGGGGAGGGAGATGGGAGGGAGGTTCAAAAGGGAGGGAATATATGTATATCTATGGGTGATTCATGTTGAGGTTTGATAGAAAAAAACAAAATTCTGTAAAGAAATTATCCTTCAACTAAAAATTAAATCAATTAAAAAATAACAAAAACAAACAAAAAAAGACATTTGGAAAAAATAACCATGCAGAAATACGAGAGGAAGCAGGCAAATGGGACCTGAGGTACAGTGCAGGACAGAGGGAAAGCAACAAGGGGAAAAGCAAGGCCCGGAGTAAGAGTGTTCCCAACATTTTCACTAAACAGCATGGGGCCAAGGAGGCTGCAGAAAAGAGTGACAGGAAAGTGGCCAGAAGCACTGCCAAGGATTAATCAGCGATGATGAGTAGGGGGTGTGGGCAGTTATCTTTTGGACATTGCATAAAATTAAAGGTCACTGATACTTTGAACAGAGAAGTGACATGATTTCACACTGATCTTCATTCTGCTCACTCTTTTGCAAATAGGCTGTAGGAGAGCAAATTCAGAAACAGGAAAACTTCACGTGAGCATTTTCCAATTACAGGTGAGTGAAGTTAGCAACAGACAGAGTAGGAAGAATTCAGACTCTGGATAATAATCAGGCATAATTAAACCCTGCTACCTGCCGTGAATATGTATATTTACTTCTCGAAGTTGGAAGCAATGGTAATAAACATATGTCCTCTGTCATTCTGAATAGGAAAATTCAACTCTATGTAGTGCCTGTATTGAGTGTAACTGGCAGACTGTTTTGAATAAGATGTACTATCATTTCTCTTCCTGTAATCTCCAGAAAAACTGTTTTATTTCACAAAGTTGTAGGATCACTTTTATTAATAGTTTTATACAAACTAAAGCAGACTTTGCAGATGCTGATTCATCTGTCAAAAACAGTTTCTCTTCCTCAAAGTTTAGCTCTTGGTTTAAATATCCCCTCAGCTGAGAAGTTACATGTCTGCATTTCCACTCTGCTCCCATACCCCTTTCTCTCTCTCTCTTTTTAAAAAATTAATTAATTTATTTTAATTGGAGGCTAATTAATTTACAATATTGTGGTGATTTTTGCCGTATTTCTCTTTTATCTGCTATCGCACCTATGTGTTGTAGTGCTTGCCAGTTTAAACATCTGCCTTCCTCTTAGCCAATAGCCCTTTCCATGGAATGAAATTTCTTCTGCTATTTCATTATACAGCCATTTGATAAACCAAACAATGATGAATGTTTCTAGTCATTCTTATATTGAAAAGGCATAGCTTCTCACAAACTTATGAAACACCATCATTTCCACAAACTCAGATGCCTGTTATCCTAAATCTCTTCATATGAACTCTCTCTTCAATTGGAGGTTTGCATTTATCTCTGTTTATTAAAGATCTGTAGCTGAAATAATTCAGGTAAGGCACTGAGATCAGTATATGGCACATAGAAAGTTCCCCCTCCCCCCACTGCTATGTCATAATGACTCTATTCATTATACTCGGCTTCTTTTTTAGAATGGTTGGAAGAATAGATGTTGTAAGTGGAGTACTTTAGACAATCCACATTTATTTCCTTGAATGTTTCTTTTTTCTTTAAATGTTTATTTTGATTTAGATTCAACCTTCTTATTGTGAAAATCACTCATATTACTGCTTTGCGAATATTTTTGTCAATTCTTTCCAAATTCTTTCTAAATTTATAGAATTACATGATGGTACTAAACAGTACTCCACTAAGTAGAGTAGGATTTTCCAACAGTTTTCACATATTATGATACATAGTTATTTATTTCTATTATTACTTGTAGTGGTAATAGTATTGTTATTCACTTGTTACTTTCTTAATAAATAAAAAGCACATTTGAACAATTATAAAGAGTATTCAAATAGAAAAGATAAATGGATATTGTTGAAAAGATTTTTAAATCTGAAGCAGAGAATATATCAGACTATGTCTAAAAATAAGAAAGAGCATAGACATAAATATATACAGATGATGAGTAAGTGGAGTACTGTAAGAAGGTGTGATGGAATTTTAACTAGATGTGAAAATAGATGGAACAAGGTTATGAAACTGAAAAACACCTGCCATAATGAAGAAAGCATTACTGAAGCCTCTGTCCCTCTGGAAGAAGGCATCTTTACTACAGAGAAGCTAGAGCTAGAGATGACAAAGCAGGTATAGGAAAGCTTCCTAGGTCCTCCACCCTCCTCCCTTATGAGATCCAGGTTTTAAAAATCCAATTTTTCCTTTAAAACAATTAGTTGAATTAACTCAAATGTTATACGATATAAGACAAGTAGGAATTTAAAAGTAGGAAGAGTATAAAAAGGAATGCCCTAGAATCCTCTTGTACCCTACCCATTGAGCATGAATAAAAACTACATCTGTCAAAGTATTTTTCACTTCATGTTTATGTAAAATCAAACTATTCCCAGTTCCTTTCCTCTTCTTTCTTTCCCTCTTTCATAACTGACTTCAGTAACCTTCCTCTTTATGCACCCACAATAAAACAACAACCATGTTCCCCAAGGAAAAACAAATGTACTAAATTGAGAACTTTTCAGCAAAATGAACTCCTTCATAAAAGAGAGCTAAAAGTAGAAAATGATACATGTGGGTGGATTACACTCCTTGGCGTCCTGAAATACTTTCATCATTTGGAGATCTGCTTCTAAGCATTTTATTTGAAACAAGATGTTGCATTGTTTTTTCTTGTCTACATCACACTAATACACTAAGGTATTGCAAATGGGCATGCACCTGACAACTGATTCATTCCCCATTGGGAAAATGCATGGCACCTAAAAATGTCTACACTAAGGACAAGCAAATCCTGGCTCCAGGTCAGGTTTATAGTGTCTGATCAGGTATCAGGGGATTCTGTTCTCAAGTGTAAGAATAAAATATGTTGAGAAGCATAGTCCTCATAAAAGCATTTCCTTTTCTTTGTTTTGAGTCCAAAGCAATCTTTTATATATTAATACTAATGAGGCTGCACTCTTGCTCACTTCCTTTTTATTCTGATATTATACATCACACATTAAAGAAACATTAGACTACAGTACAACCTTCAAATCGTTTCTCATTTTTGCCAGACGTTTATATTTTTACAGTTGAGTAGAATGCCGTCTATGGGGTCTCACAGAGTCAGACACGACTGAAGCAACTTAGCAGCAGCAGCAGCAGAAGTATTCTATAGTACCTGTCTTTGAGTTTCCTTCTCCTGGATAAACTTATAAATGAAACTACCTGCAGATACATCAGGGAATCAATATCCTCTAGGTTGGGTTTCAAGATAAAACTACCTTGTATCAAATTTTATTCTGTAACATTTGCTATTAAAGGGAGGTAGGGAGATAGGTATACACACACACACACACACACACACACACATACACACACATATATATATATATAGAGAGAGAGAGAATTTCATTTCCATAAAATAAAAGAATACGGAGTAAGTCTTGCATTGGGACATTGCTATATTGCAACACTGGAACCCAGAAGTTAAAGTCTAAAATCTCCCACCAGAAATTAAGAGCACATTAAAGCAACTCAATAAATGAATTATATTAGAAGTCCTTCATTTTTGTGGAAATGAAAAAAATAGTTTTATATTTAAAACCAGAGTGTTTCATGTAATATATATGTCTGTGTATGCAGTTGCTCAGTCACTTCCAACTCTGTGACTCCACAGACTGTAGACCTCCAGGCTCCTCTGTCCATGGGATTTCCCAGGCAAGAATATGGAGTGGGTTGTTATTTCCTTCTCAAGGGGATCTTCCTGTCCCAGGGATAAAACGCACATCTCCTGCTTGGCAGGCAGATTCTTTACTACTGAGCCACCTGGGAAGATTTAATGGCATATTAATCCACTAGCCATCAAAAAAGTTTCCAATTGTGTCCAGTAACTTTCATGTTTTTTTCTTGTTGTTTATAATATGTAGTCCCATGCTTTTCTGCAACATCTCTTATCTTTCTTCCTAATTTGTAAACCCCTTGTTTACAAATAAGGTCATAAAGAATATTTTCATCAACTATAGCATAATCTCTAGTGGAATAATATGACATATTTAGTTCTTTGCAATTTCATACAGTTAAATTAATTGAATATATACATTTCTGTAATAGCAAATTTTAAGTCATTGATGGCATGAACCAAAAGTAGCTTATATTGATATATGCCTTGATGTTTACTGTCAGATCATATGACTCAATATTCATCTGGTAAAAAATATACATATATCTTTGATAAATTATTTTCCAAAATTTAATTTGTCAACTTTAAACAATCTAACATATGATCATTTGAGTATACTCTGTGACCATCACTTTCCATTGAAGTCTGGAACCCTATGCTGCTTGGTATATGCAGTTTCATCATAATATTATTGAAGATTTACTATAGTTGAGGACGCCAATAGGAGCACCTCCTTGGATAATCATCTAGACCCATCTATTTCAACTTTATTCTGGGGCAGGCTTTCTCAAATTGTGAGTCCAGATGACTTAAATAAGAATGAAATTGGTTACTTTATAAAAATTGAAATCCTTAGGCCACACCCCAGATCCTTTGGGCACAGATATCCACAAATTTGCAATTTTAACAGGCCCCTTGTGTGATTATTGAATGTCTAAAACCTAAAAATCACTGCTGTATGACCTGAATTTTAGAGACTCATATGAGCATCTATAAATGTGCTTGTGTAGAACCAAATCACTTTCTTCGAAAAACTTACTATTCATTTTTGCATGTGGTCAAACATTATTTTACTTTTTTTGTTGGATGTAAAAAAATTAAGGCAGAGAGAATTATCTTGTATACAATCAGCACTTAATAGATATTTCTAATGCAGTACAAATCCTGAGATTTATTTAAAATTTTAATATACATTGTTTAATATTACATACCAGAACATATTCTCATTTGTGTTCTGTTATATAATTTCAGAATATTTACCATAGCACCACTGCTAGTTTTCTGAAATAAGTTACAAAAGAAATTTCCTCCCTGCCCCTTGGATTACAGCATGTAGAACCTTGTCCTCCACTGTCAGCAAGACAAGCTTGATTCCTTAATGTGAACACGTGGAAGCAAACAACAGGTCACTCCAAATGATATTTGAGAGGTATCTCTCAACAGTCTGAAACGAGTCTTAAGTGAAATTTGTAGCTTTTACTAGAAAACCAATTTCATTATTAATATTGTGACTGGCAAATTTACTAAGATTTATGGGCTAACAGGATATTGAATCATATGTTTTTTAAACATTTTCATACTATTGGATAGTTTGTCTTAATTTTTCTTGATATATACTTATATGCTTTATTTTTAAAGAAAATTTCTTAAAAGGTTGCTAAAGGTCACTTAATTATTAGGTTGGTACAAAAGCAATATGATTTTGGAATGTGAATTTTAAATCACTAGAACTAGACTCCAGCACATCTTTATTAATCAAAATAAGAACCATTATAATCAACATACTTTTGCCAATGAGAAATATGTTTATTTATTCCTAGCATAAAGATCCATACTTCAGGATTCAAAGAACTCTTGTAAAGCATCTGCTGGTTGGGGAAGCATTTTCCCTGTAAAAAGTTGTTGAGATGCTTGAAAAAGTGGTAATCTGTTGGTGGGAGGTCTGGTGAAAATCGCAGATGAGGCAAAACTTTGTAAACCAATTTGTTTAACTTTTGAAGTGTTGGTTGTACAACCTATGGTTGGGCATTGTTGTGGAGAAAAATTGGGCCCTTTCTGTTGACCAATTTTGGCTGCAGGCATTGCAGTTTTCAGTATGTCTTATCAATTTGTGGAGCATACTTTTCAGATGTAATGGTTTCACCAGGATTCAGAAGCTGTAGTGGATCAGACTAGCAGCAGACCACCAAACAGTGAAACAGTGACCATGACCTTTTTTTTTTTTTTTGGTGCAAGATTGGCTTTCGGAAGTGTTTTGGAACTTCTCCATCCAACCACTGAGCTGGTCATCATTGGTTGTCATCTAAAATCCACTTTACGTCACATGTCACAATCTGATTGAAAAATGGTTTGTTGTTATTGCATAGAAGAAGAGATGATGTCATTTCAAAACAGTTTTCTGATTTGCAGTCAGGTCATGTTTTTGTTCAGTTGTTCAGTCATCTCCAATTCTTTGTGACCTCATGGACTGCAGCATGCCAGGCTTCCCTGTCCTTCACAATCTCCCGGAGTTTGATCAAACTCATGTCCATAGAGACAATGATGCCATCCAACGACCTCATCCTCTGTCACCCCCTTCTCCTCCTGCCTTCAGGTTTTCCCAGCATCAGAGACTTTTCTAGTGAGTCAGCTTTTTGCATCAGGTGGCCGAACTATTGGAGCTTCAGCATCAGTCCTTCCAATGAGCTTTTAGGGCTGATTTCCTTTAGGATTGACTAATTTGATCTCCTCACAGTCCAAGGGACTCTCAAGAGTCTTCTCAAATACCACAGTTCAAAAGTATCAATTCTTCTGTGCTCAGCCTTCTTTATGGCCCAGCTTTAACATACATACATGACTACTGGAAACCATAGCTTTGACAAGACAGAATTTTGTCAGCAATAGATCTCTCTGCTTTTTAATATACTGTCTAGTTTTGTCATAACTTTTGTTTCAAGGAGCAAGTATCTTTTAATTTCATGGCTGCAATCACTGCCTGTAGTGATTCGAGAGAAAAAAATTTCCCCATATATTTGCCAGGAAGTGATGGGACTGGATGCCATAATCTTTGTTTTTTGAATGTTAAGTTTTAAGCCAGTTTTTTCACTCTCTTCTTTCACTTTCATCAAGAGGCTCTTTAGTTCCTCTTTGCTTTCTGTCATAAAGGTGGTATTATCTGCATATCTGAGTTTATTGATATTTCTCCCAGGAATATTAATTTCAGCTTGTGCTTCATCCAGCCAGGCATTTCGCATGATGTACTCTGCATATAAGTTAAATAAGCAGTGTAACAATATACAGCCTTGACATACCCCCTTCCCAGTTTGGAACCAGTTTGTTATTCTAGGTCCAGTTCTAATTGTTGCATCTTGATCTGCATATAGGTTTCTCAGGAGGCAGGTAAACTGGCCTGGTATTTCCATCTCTTTGTTGTTTCCTAGAGTAAGAGAAGATGACACTTCAAAATGATTTTTTGTTTGATTTGTGGTCAGTTCATGAGGCACCAACTTAATGAGCTTTTTCACCTTTCCAATTTTCTTCAAATGCTGAATGACTGTAGAATGGTCAATGCTGAATTCTTCTGCAACTTCTTGTGTAGTTGTAAGAGGATCAGCTTCAATGATCTTCTCAATTGACCATTGACAGCCACTTTTATCTTCAAGGCTCTTCTCCCCCTTGCAAATCTTCTTAAACCACCATAGCACTGTATGTTTGTTAGCAGTTCCTGGGCCAAATACATTATTGATATTGTGAGTTGTCTCTGCTGCTTTATAACTCATTTTGAATGTGAAAAAAAAACCCTCAAATTTGCTTTTGTCTAACATAATTTCTATAGTCTAGAATAAATATTAATATAAAATAAACAGCAAGTAATAAGTCATTAGCAAAAAAAAAAAAAAGCAAGAAATGCCCATTAAAATGATGTAAAACATGACCACATTTACTTAAGAATGTATTCCAATATCAAACGGCAAAGTTCAACAATGCAAAACTGTAATTACTTTTGCACTAACCTAATACAAAATAAAAATATATGCTCAGACTTAGAGAATTAACTTATGGTTATCAGTGGGGAAGGGTGGATGGGAGGGATAGACTGGGAGTTTGGGAATGACATGTAAAAAGCAAAAAAGCTTTATCAGTTAAAAAAAAAAAAAATAGAATGGCTAAACAACAAAGTCCCAGTGTATCGTATAGGGCCTGGAGAAGGAAATGGTGACCCACTCCAGTATTCTTGCCTGGAGAATCCTATGGACAGAGGAGCTTGATGGGCTACAGTCCATAGGGTTGCACAGAGTTGAACACGACTGAAGCAACTTAGCACACACATGGTATGGGGAACTATATTCAATATGCCGTAATAAAGTAAAATGAGAAAGAATATAAAAAATATATATACATATATATATATATGTCATGTATAACTAAATCACTGTGCTGTAGACCAGAAACTAACACAATATTGCAAATCAATGCTACTTCAATAAAAAATATATTTTAAAGTAAGATTCCTGGATAAAAGATTATGATGATTTCAGATTTGATAGATACTGCCTAATTTTTCTTTATTCCTACCAAGGTTTTGCCAGACCAGAAATTACCAACTTTAAATTAAAAAAAAAAAAAAATTCCAGTCTAAGAGTCAAACATTACATTATACAGTGATATCTACTATCTATTGGCTTTTTTTTTTTTAATTATCAGAGGGTTAGCCTTTTATATTAGTTTCTTTTGCTATTTGGAAGGCAGTCATTCATTGTTTAAAAATATCATTGCCAGTGATTAGTCAGGAAACAGAGAAATAGGATTACTACTACCCTACATCTGATCATTCTATCCTCATTAAATAATTTAGTTCTTTCTGTTTTCTCTATTACGTCCAGGGTTAGGGAACTGGACAGGAATCCTTGCTTTTCCTTAAAGAGAAGACTCTCTGAAGAGAAAGTGCCTTTTGTTGGGGAAGTAAGCAAGGATGCATATGTAAATCTGACTGTTCAGATTACTGCCTCAATTTGCTAGAAGCACATTTTGTCAAAATATATGCCAGACTACCTAGAGTTTAAGAGCTTGAGAAATGTACAGACAACTGCTCCAGACCTATTGAATTAGAATCTCTGGAAAGTCAGGGCAGGAATCTACATTTTAACATTGCCCATATGTAGACTATAATTTGAATACCAATACTTTGAGGGAAAAAAAAAATAAAGAGAGCCAATTTATATGTAATCATTAGATTTTACATTCAAGAACTAAATTGAACAAATAATTTGAAATGCCTACTATAGACTACAGTTTTGTTTTGTTTTTGTTTTTTGTAAAAAGGAGAACTGTTAAGATATATAATTTAAAGAGGAAATACACATTGAGTGAATACACTGCTTTTCAATGTCCTTTGCACAATTTAATCAGCTGCAATTGCCCTGCTTAGATAAAACAGAAAAGGCTCAACATAAAACCGTTGTTTTGCTTGTTCTATGTAATCACTGTAAACAAGCACAGCAGGTAGATCCCTGAAACAGTTGTGAGCCTGAAAAGCAAAGGTTTAAAAATAGTAAAGACAATTTTCTTACAAATGTGAGGTGTTACTTCTCACTCTTTACAGTGAATGACTGTCCATGTCTCTTTATATTCAATGTTACTGATTTCAGAAACCTCATAATACCTGTTGACAGATTTAAAAAATGAACTTTTTTTCTTTTCTTCCATCTGTGAAGGTAAAATTAGCTGCTTTGTTCACAGCAGTTATGCTTGGCAATATTAGGTAGAGGTTATGTCTTCCGACTGGTACCTCTAAACTTTTCTTTGTAGATGCACAGAATCAAAATACTTCGTAACGAAGTCCATAATAAGAGAAAGTAATAATATGTGACCATTAAAAGCCTCTGTGTGGAAAACAACTGTGTTTTATTTAAAATACATGTTTTTGTATTTATAAGGTAGTCTATCTTCTTTAATCTTCAAATAGTAGGGGGCAGGGCTGATAAAAATCTGGGACCCGTGTTAGCCGAAACATTCTTGAAGCACTCTGGATTACAGAAATTCAAGAGAAGGAGGGAAGCTTAATGATCTCTTACAAAAAGAATTTAGTCTTTTACTTGATGTAACACGAATGATATATCATATTCACATGCTTAATATGTTCTGCATATACCCTGCTCTTGATGATCCAGGGATTTTTCAGAGCAGCAGAGCAATTAGCAACACAGATTCTTTATCAATTAATCTGCTTAAATCTGCTCCCATTAGTACCCTTTATTCTTAGCATCCATAAGGGTAAAAAGGCAACAATTTAATTAGGAGAAATTTCCTCACAGTAAACACATGTAATGGTTTTTTTTACCATAAAGAACTTTTGTGGTCTGGAAAAAACAAATGAAGAATGAAAGGGAGTAGTCTATTACAGGGTGTGAAAAGCCCTATGAGATAAGCTGTTTTTTCTTTGCACAGACTTGAAACTGGTCTGATCCTCCTCAAGCAGAGTATAATCATATTACCCTGTGATTTTTGATTGAAGTCATTTGTTTTTGGTTAGTAGGTAATTAGTCACAAAATATTTGAATATACTTTTTGAAACAATTGCAAGCTGAATAGTATTTAATTTATATTCTGTTAGGTTATTTTCTCCACACTACAGCAATGCAGAATACAAAGTTTGTTCCCTACATTCAACTCACTTTATTTTATTTGGGGATTTGAAAAAATTTCAGGGCTGAAAAAAGATCCTAGTATATTATATGATAGTCTGTTCATATTCTTTTCAAGAGAAAGGATATTTGCAGTTATTTAAGAGATTCATTAAAAATGATTACTAATAAAAAGTTTTATGAAAATATTAAATATATTTTATTATGTGCCTTAAAAAAGTGGGCATTAAATGTGAATCAAGTGGTTTTCTTTAGTTCTTATTTGTACAGAAACATTATTGTAAAACCATTTCCAACTTTAAAATGTTAAGAAACTTTAAAAATTTAAGAGAGGAAGCTTCATGTCGCTAAAAGATAAACTGGGTACTGTAATGGTTTCATTTTCACTTAGGGGAGAAGGCCTTCAGGTTCTGAAAATCAGCTGCCCATTTTGTCAACTTCTGACCACAGAGCTAATTTAAAAAGAAAATCCTTTAAAATACCTAGTCCGGTTTCAGTTGGGAGAAATAAATATTCCTGGCAATAATGAACAACACGTTGGAAGTAAAAGGAGTCCCAGAAAACATGCAAAGGATACTCTGCTCCCAGATTCCAGAGTCACTTCCAAAGATAAACAAGGAAACAGTTCCCTAAGAGCTGGCAGCAACATTAGGACACAAGCTGCAAATGGAGTATACCCACATTTCTGTCCAGCAATATTTTGGGTGTGCCCATCCAACATGAATTCTCAGGACGCAAGAACAAGAAGGCACTAGCTGTTCCTGGGTTGGAAAGGATCTACAAGCAATGGGTTCAGTTCAGTTCAGTTGCTCAGTCGTGTCCAACTCTTTGCGACCCCATGAATCGCAGCACGCCAGGCCTTCCTGTCCATCACCAACTCCTGGAGTTCACTCAGACCCACGTCCATTGAGTCGGTGATGCCATCCAGCCATCTCATCCTCTGTCGTCTCCTTTTCCTCCTGCCCCCAATCCCTCCCAGCATCAGAGTCTTTTCCAGTGAGTCAACTCTTCGCATGAGGTGGCCAAAGTACTGGAGTTTCAGCTTTAGCATCATTCCTTCCAAAGAAATCCCAGGGCTGATCTCCTTCAGAATGGACTGGTTGGATCTCCTTGTAGTCCAAGGGACTCTCAAGAGTCTTCTCCAACACCACAGTTCAAAAGCATCAATTCTTTGGCACTCAGCTTTATTCGGCGCAGTCCAACTCTCACATCCATATATGACCACTGGAAAAACCATAGCCTTGACTAGACGAACCTATGTTGGCAAAGTAATGTCTCTGCTTTTCAATACGCTATGTAGGTTGGTCATAACTTTACTTCCAAGGAGTAAGCGTCTTTTAATTTCATGGCTGCAGTCACCATCTGCAGTGATTTTGGAGCCCAGAAAAATAAAGTCTGACACTGTTTCCCCATCTATTTCCCATGAAGTGATGGGACCAGATGCCATGATCTTCGTTTTCTGAATGTTGAGCTTTAAGTCAACTTTTTCACTCTCCTCTTTCACTTTGATCAAGAGGCTTTTTAGTGCCTCTTCACTTTCTGCCATAAGGGTGGTGTCATCTGCAGATCTGAGGTTATTGATATTTCTCCTGGCAATCTTGATTCCAGCTTGTGCTTCTTCCAGCCCAGCGTTTCTCATGATGTACTCTGCATATAAGTTAAATAAGCAGGGTGACAATATACAGCATTGACGTACTCCTTTTCCTATTTGGAACCAGTCTGTTGTTCCATGTCCAGTTCTTAACTGTTGCTTCCTAACCTGCATATAGGTTTCTCAAGAGGCAGGTCAGGTGGTCTGGTATTCCCATCCCTTTCAGAATTTTCCACAGTTTATTGTGATCCACACAGTCAAAGGCTTTGGCATAGTCAGTAAAGCAGATATAGATGTTTTTCTGGAACTCTCTTGCTTTTTCAATGATCCAGTGGATGTTGGCAATTTGATCTCTAGTTCCTCTGCCTTTTTTAAAACCAGCTTGAACATCTAGAAGTTCATGGTTCACGTATTGCTGAAGCCTGACTTGGAGAATTTTGAGCATTATTTTACTAGCGTGTGAGATGAGTGCAATTGTGCGGTACTTTGAGCATTCTTTGCCATTGCCTTTCTTTGGGATTGAATGAAAACTGACCTTTTCCAGTCCTGTGGCCACTGCTGAGTTTTCCAAATTTGCTGGCATATTGAGTGCAGCACTTTCACAGCATCATCTTTCAGGATTTGGAATAGCTCAACTGGAATTCCATCACCTCCACTGGCTTTGTTCGTAGTGATGCTTTCTAAGGCCCACTTGACTTCACATTCCAGGATGTCTGGCTCTAGGTCAGTGATCACACCATCATGATTATCTTGGTCATGAAGATCTTTTTTGTACAGTTCTGTGTATTCTTGCCACCTCTTCTTGATACCTTCTGCTTCTGTTAGGTCCATACCATTTCTGTCCTTTATAGAGCCCATCTTTGAATGAAATGTTCCCTTGGTATCTCTCGTTTTCTTGAAAACATCTCTAGTCTTTCCCATTCTGTTGTTTTCCTCTATTTCTTTGCATTGATCGCTGAAGAAGGCTTTCTTATCTCTTCTTAGTATTCTTTGGAACTCTGCATTCAGATGCTTATATCTTTCCTTTTCTCCTTTGCTTTTTGCTTCTCTTCTTTTCACAGCTATTTGTAAGGCCTCCCCAGACAGCCATTTTGCTTTTTTGCATTTCTTTTCCATGGGGATGGTCTTGATCCCTGTCTCCCGTACAATGTCATGAACCTCAGTCCATAGTTCATCCGGCACTCTATCTATCAGATCTAGTCCCTTAAGTCTATTTCTCAGTTCCACTGTATAATCATAAGGGATTTGATTTAGGTCATACCTGAATGGTCTAGTGGTTTTCCTACTTTCTTCAACTTAAGTCTGAATTTGGCAATAAGGAGCTCATGATCTGAGCCACAGTCAGCTACAAGTACACAGTCAGTTACAAGCAATACCCATTTCAGGTATTGTATCCAATACCTGAAAGTAAATTTACAAGTCCCTATTCAAAGATCAAATTCTTACAACTGTTTTTGCCTTCCAATCTGAATTTGGAAAGGTAGGGACAACATGAAATTGTACCTCTGTCTCTCAACCAGGCACTCCAGTAGAGATCTGGGAGAGCTGACTCTGGTAAGGATTTTTCCCTTTGCTACTGTCTGCCACTGTTCCCGGGATCCTGTGTCTACAGGCTCTGAATGAGCTGGATGAAGGAGTAGGTCTCATCGTGGCCACCTGCAGAAGAGGAAAAGTCATTTTCCTTCTACTCTTTGTGGTAAATGCTTGGCTGAGACCCCTTTCTCTCTAGGATACCTGGTAAGGGCAAAAGCTTACATAGTTAAAAATTCTCCTCTGAGGCCACTGTAATTCAAGACTATATTTGGTAAAATTAACCTGATTGTTCAGCTTTAAAATAACATTTTACTCACCTGAGGCTCCACACTGGATCCTGTTCAGTTTCAGTCAGACCCAGTCTGATCCCAGATCCAGACTAATTTTGAAGTCAGAACAAGTGTGAAAAAAGAAATGCTCAAATAAAGTGTGAAAACTCATAAAGCAAATCTGCAGAGTCAGGATCCAGAGAGACCTCCAGAGGCATCAGGAAAGCAGTGAGCTCAATAAGCTCCACAGACCTCTGTGTCAGGAACAAGGAAGTTGTAGTAGATAAAAGAGGGGCTTGGTTATCACAAGGTGTTTTCATTTAGGGCATGACAGGGATCTATCAGGATGATTACCTCACTAGTGCTGATCTGACTGGGTGATTCCTAATTCGCTGGTTTAAGATTCTGTTTCTTGGAGAGCCGACACTGAGTCTTGGTTTGGTGCTGTGGGACTTAGCATAAGTGACTCCATTTTGGGTCTGCTGTCTTCTTTTTAACAGTGTGCAATCAAACTTTGTTTAGAGACTTTTCTGATTAGTTAGGTTGAAAGTATTAAACTCAAAGATTTACTATTATGGGTACGCTTATTTGGCGATGTCAGGAAAGTAAAAACATGAACATATTCTGATACCATTAGTCCTTACTTCATATTTTCGTATGTTGGGATCATTTAAAATAGTTGCATTTTGTGTTTTTACATGTATAGTTGTTGAGGTAAATGTAGTATTTCAGTAAATATTTATTTGAAAGAAGGTTATTTTTCCTTTAGTTCTCCTACTTATGATTTTTTGCTAGATGATTCTGAACTGTAAGCAGCATGCTGTTCAGAAATGAGTTTGAGGTTTGGGATCAAACACACCTGCTCTAATGCTGACTTTGCCACTTAAAACTTGTAGAAACAGGGACAGGCTATTTAATTTTTCTGAATTTCAGTTTCCCCATGTGTAAAATGGAGATAATAATATCCAAGGATTAAAGATATTTTGATTAAATGTAAGAAATATATAACTGCTAATTTTCTAAACACAATAAATATTAGTTCTCTTTCCTCTTATACCTCAGTAGAGACTTCATTTCGGGCACCTTTGTATATCCAGCTTTTAGCATAATACCCTTCCCTGTGGCATACAAAACTAAATTCTGTTGATAACTGATTTTTGGAAAAATAAGCTTTTAAAGAATAAATCTTATATAAAAATCATATTTTAGCATATCTCTTATCTGACAGCTGAGGGATTTTTTTAAAGAAAATTTAAATGAAGTAATGTTTATTAAAGATAAAGATTTTATTAATTTTATTTCTGTGACAGTGTTCTATATAATTATAAAATAATTAGCACTGTTTGGTATTTTGGTTGTTTACTCTGCTTTCTTGCATTATTCTATTGTAAAATAAAAGTGTGATGCTTATAAAAGTGTTTGTCTAGGAGATATTAAAACTGATGCTCTGTTACCACAACTGGTTCTAACCAAAAGAAACTAGTAAAGAACTATGAACTTTCAGTGATCTAAAGATGCCAGAGCTTTATGGGAACTAGCTGAAGACTTTTCTGATTATTGCATTTAAATTGTGCAATGACTTAACACATGAAATTCAATGCAGGGAGCTGGTTCTCTATCCTTAGTTAGCATAACTTGCTTGAAACTGCCACCAGCCTCAGCCAACTCTCTCCTTTTTCCCTGTACCACTAAGAGGGTCCAGCACTTAAAATCCTGGGTTTCTTTCCCTGAATCAGTGGAACTACACAGCACACATCACTGCCAGGCAATTCCTTGCCTGGGAAGTTAACATACTCAGACACTTGTTTTAATGCTGTTTTTTTTTTTTTCCTTTTCCAGCTCTGGTGATCTTTGCTTTATTATTTTAAATTATTTTTAAAATGGTTAAAAATCACATGACTACAGGAGTGCATACTTGGAAAATGAGATGATCTTTTACATTAGTAAATGCTAGCTGTGAGCCGCATATAGCATCTGAGCAATTGAAATTTGTCTGGTCAGTTTGAGATGCACTGGAAGTGTAATATACACAGTATTTCTGAAAACAGTAAACATACACACATGCATTGTAAAAATCTTAATATTTTACACTGATTGCATGTTGAAGTGATGATATTTTGGTATTTAGGATACATTAGTTAAATAAATACATTATTAAAATCAGTTTTACTTCATTTCACTTTTAAAATATGACTCATAAAATATCTGAAATTATGCATGTGGCTTCCAGGGCTTCCCTGGTGGCTTAGACAGTAAAGAATCTGCCGGCAATGCGGAAGACCTGGCTTCTATCCATGGGTTGGGAAGATCACCTGGAGAAGAGAGTGGCAACCTGCTCCAGTGTTCTTGCCTGGAGAATCCCATGGACAGAGGAGCCCGGTGGGCTGCAGTCTACGGGGTCACAAAGAGTTGGACACGACTGACCAACTAATACACACAGACATGTCATGTGGCTTCCATACTTCTATCGGACAGTCCTGATATAGATGTCAACTTGCCAATTGTGTTTCTCTGCTCATTAACTCCCGGAGAAGGCAATGGCAACCCACTCCAGTACTCTTGCCTGTCAAATTCCATGGACAGAGGAGCCTGGTAGGCTGCAGTCCATGGGGTCGCTAAGAGTCAGACACGACTGAGCGACTTCACTTTCACTTTTCACTTTCATGCATTGGAGAAGGAAATGGCAACCCACTCCAGTTGTACTTGCCTGGAGAATCCCAGGGACAGGAGCCTGGTGGGCTGCTGTCTATGGGGTCGCACAGAGTCGGACACGACTGAAGTGACTTAGCAGCAGCAGTAGCAGCAATTGGAGATAATACTACTGAGAATATAGATCCATGCCTTTAATATGGACATGTAATGTCTGCTCTGAATATAATAGTAAAGAGTATAGGAAAGGAAAAACTTTTCTCCATCATCTTAGGGTCTCTGTCTGGATCTGAAAATTAAACAGATAAATATAGAGTAACAGGAGAAAAGCATACAAATTTGATATAACTCTCATGTGACAAAGGAGGCTTTTTAAGGAAAGGAAGACCCAAAGAAACAGACCTGAGTATTTTTATCCTAGGTTTGATGACAGGTGGGCAGTGTAGAGAAATGTGATAGGTCAGGAATATGAGGTAAGTGTAGTAAACCGGGGAAAATATAGCCAGACCTGCTTGTCTGATTCTTCTCAATGTCCCTTTGTGCTCAGAGATAAGGATGCTCCTTTCCTCTGGGTATAGAGAGGGCATATCTCACAGGAGGGTCTTATGACCTATTTCAAGGAAAAAGGGTAGAGGAAGGTCCAAGTGAATGTCCTGCTTCTGCTCTTTTTTCAAACTCCTTAGCTTAAATATTCAATATCCAAGGTGCCTTCTTTTGGGGGTACCATGTCCCAAGCTTCACCAAAGAACATCCAACATTCAAGCTTCACCAAAGAACATCTTTACAGTCTGATTAGGGAAATGATGTATGACCTCAAACAAATTGCAGAAAAATTGGGCATACTGAAATTAGTCACGTACGGGAAATAATTACTAGGTGTGTGCTGATGTGGAAGACTAAGAAGTGGCTTATTTTATTTCACGTTAACTGTATATGTTATTTCTTCAGCAAGAAAATACTGAACCCCTAGAGTTTGAAAACGGTACAACAAATAAAGATTGTTCTGTATAAAAGGCTTTACTTAAGACTTTTAAGTATTTATTCCCATCATTTAAGCCATACTTTAAAAAAATAAGAAAAAGAAAAAAAAATCATGTATATGTGGTTTAAGTTGAAATATACTCTCTTGGGGTTAAAACTGACAGATCTGAAATTTATAATGATGATTTTTAATGACTGCCAAGCATTCCATTGAAATGATAGGCTAAACATGTATAAAATTTTTCATTTCTGTTTGCAAAATGCTGCAAGGAACAACCTTTAACCCTCACATTAATTGAAACACATTTTATATCAGTTTTTGAAGTTCACAACTAAAAAAAGAAAAATAAAGTGGAATCATCTAAACCATACCAGTATGGGGTACTTAGTGGAAATTTTAGCCCTCACAAATTCCTGGCATGGACGCAACATGATGAAGCAGCTTCCCAAATCAATTCTATTGAACTCTGGTATGTTGGAGTCACAGTTCAGTTAATACCTGAAATGAGAAAATAATCTTAGATAACTGAATATAATTTGTGAAAGAATAATTATATCTTTAAGCAAAAGGTGACTATATGTTTTCACGTATTGTTTGAAAATTAAACAAAAATCATTTTATGTTTCAAATGAACTCAACTCTTGTTCTCTTTTGAGAAAACTTAGGTGTAGAGGGTGAGGTTGGAGAAGGCAATGGCACCCCACTCCAGTTCTCTTGCCTGGAAAATCCCATGGATGGAGGAGCCTGGTAGGCTGCAGTCCATGGGGTTGCTAAGAGTCGTACACGACTGAGTGACTTCACTTTCACTTTTCACCTTCCTGCATTGGAGAAGGAAATGGCAATCCACTCCAGTATTCTTGCCTGGAGAATCCCAGGGACGGGGGAGCCTGTTGGGCTGCCGTCTATGGGTCGCACAGAGTTGGACACGACTGAAGCAACACAGCAGCAGAGGGTGAGGTGGAGAGAACACTTGCTTGTGTTTCTTTTCATTTGATCTGTCACCATTCAGTGGGCTTGCAACAAAAGAATGATCAAATGCATGATTAACATCATGTATGCATGTTTCAGTCAGGTTTCCTGACAAGACATCAAATCCTCTGAGTTTTATGTGAGAAGTAATCCCAAGATCCAATGTCAGCATAATTCCCCCAAGACAGCTTAAATATATATCATTCACTCTTAAATCAAGTAATCTCTTAAGTTCATTTGGATTCCATTTTAACTTATATCTATCTATCTATCAATCTGTATCTGTCTCTTTACATGGGATTATATACATACACACAGACACACAAACACACACATATTTTTTTCTTTTGACTCTTCTAATGGATTGCTGAAACATGTTTCCCTTCATAGTACTCTAAAGAAATAGATAAAAGACATGTGCAGGGTTGACAAATTATCTTTTGGGAAAGTCTAAACCTGGAAAATATATGAGGAGGAGAGACGTTTATCATAATTACTAGACTACAGTCTCAGCAGGCTGGGATTATTGTAAGTAAAATTGATTTTGTCCATGATTTGATTTTAATTTAGTTTAGCAGAATCATATTCCACAAGAAAGAGATATTTAATTTAGTATATTATGATGAAAAGTCTTCACTTCAATGAATTTTAATGCATTTGGTGTGATAAAAGCACTATCAGTTTTTTTAAAATAGTTATTCCTTATTATTTTATTACCATTTAAATATTTTTTCTGCTCATAATATTTATATTAAATCTAGAAAATATTTTAAGTTTTTGTATTTGTACTCTGGCTGATTGCCTCTGTAAAATACAGCAATTTAGAAAAAATAAATAGGATTTAAAATTTGCTGCATAGGTTTTTTTCATTTGGAAGTTTGTTTTGCTGTTTTGATCTGGAGGTTTACAGAGAAACCATTTGCCTCAGAGTGAGTTGGAGCTGTCTAATTGTCAGCTACAGTTGTAAACAAGGGTCTATGGAAACCAATCTCCTGTAATTTTCCAGTCTACTGTTTTTCAATATAAGGCGTTAGAACACTTGGCAATTTTGAAGATTCTGCTCAACAGAGGTCTCTAGCACTTTATAGTTGGGACCAGATGGGACTAAATTCTGAGGTTAACACCAAGGCCACGAGAACTATCCAAGCAAAGGAAAGAGACAAAAGAGGAAATCTAGAGGGTGGAGCAGCATATTTCTCTTTCTATTGAATAATTTATGCCAAAATGTTCTTGCTCTTTCTCCATTTTTCCTATAGGCTCTTGATCTGTGTATCATGTCAATTCATTATATTCCCTGCAACTCTACAAACTATTTGGAGTAAATTTTTGAGTCTTAATGAATGCAAAGGATATTCACTTTTATTTTATGTTAAGGGTGCTATTCTCTCTACATCAAATAATTAAAACCATGTTTTAGCTCCATATTATTAATTTGCTTCACAGACATTTTGTAACATAAAATTACAAAGTCAAATCAGAATGGCTCTGTGCATGCAGCATGCATTTTGTTGTTGCTTTTAAAGTCAAGAATTAAATAGTACTTGAGACCTAATGTGCTAATTAACTAACAGTGTGATATAGAAGAAAGGAGGTTGACCATAGTAAGACAGGAATAGATTTTTTGCTTTGAAAAGCTACTTAAATTCTGTGAATCCCAGGTTCATTTAATAAGCTAGATAGAACCTTAATAATATTTACTCAAGTGCATTATTGTATGCATTAAAATTATCCCGCATAGGTAAAGGCTTCCCACAAACAGCCTGGAACTAGCACTTAGGAAATGGTGGCGCTCTTGCTGATATTTATGCTTCCTGACTCATTTGTGTTTAGCGCATCCCTTGTGAATAGTGCACAATGAATTGTGGGCGGAAGTGAGGTTTATCCCCGCTGGGCTGGAGTATATAATTGCTTATGGAGATTGTCCAGAACTCTGCCTTTATCTCTATTATGGCAGCCAGCAATGTTATAGGTAGCAGTTAGTCCATCAGGTAAAATCTCAAACAGAGCAGAGCCTCTAGCTGACCTGGGATGGGCTACCATATGAGTGAGGAATAAACCTTGTTTTGCTTTAAACCACTAAGAATTGAGGGCCATTTACTACGGCATACTCCAGACTATCATGATTTTATCCTCTTAAATAGTTATAGCATTTAATACCAACATTATTCTACTTCTTTGAAACTATTTACCATTTAACAGCAAATTCTGATCTTGATTAGGAAACTTTAAAACATTTTTATAGATATCTTCTCATCCCTTTCAAGAGAAAAGTAATGAAAATCTTATTGTTCTTAAACACATTAGGAGAAAAAAAAAAAAAAACAACTGAATCTACATCATTAATTTCATGAAGCTGAAGTACCGTTAGCTAATTTCTCCACAACTGTTTTAGAATACAATTTACTCCCAGGACTTCTGGTTTCAGAATAATTTTATAATTTCCTCAGATTGTTGTATGAAATATATATGTATATACATTGCATTTTTTAAGACCATCTCTTGAGATGTTGTTACAGAAAAACACAAGTGTTCATAGTTCTGTTGATTATCTTTTTCTTCCTTTTCAACATATATTTGCCTCTGCAAATGTGAGCTAACAATATCCAGTGTGCAGTATACAGTCATACAGTTGAAATGGAGAGAGATATGCTTGCCTTTTATTTTATCTAAGATGGTTAACACTGTGAAAGAAATCTTGCATCCTCTGCAGATTTCTCCCTCACCATCCTTGGGAGCTGCAAGGGAGGCTTTTCTTTTGTCAGATGAGTGTAGCATGCTTGTGCCCATTCTGATAAACACTGGAATTTTTCCTGCGATATGTTGAGTTATTTGGAGCATAGGTCACAAGCTTTAGTGTGTTGTGTTTTACTGGCTTTTTAATCTATCTATCTAATCTCTCCAATTTCTTGTCTGTGTTTCACTATCTGTTTGGGGCAAATAAGATTGATAGTGGTACCTTGGATTCTTGTCAGTTAGGACCTGAAGAAACAGTATAAGACACATCACCCAAGCTGAAGCAAGGGAGCTCTCCTTTGGCCTCTGTCTTATCAGTAATCTTTGACTTCCACCAGCTGAGCTGCTGGACTGCTTCACTCCATCTCCTTCTCCTCCAGAATCCGGAGTAATGAGAATTCCCCCACCATTACCACCTGCGAATCCCGCGCGGAGATTACATCAGTTCATTTAGCTGGAGCTTTTCAGGCACTTGTTGGCAGAAATTGATTTGGTTCCTTTGCTTTTGGATTCTGCCCAAAAGACAGACTCAAATAAGCAGATTCTGCACTTACAAGGTCTGTTTCAGATAATTACCTGAAAATTTAGAAAATGTAAGGCAGTAGGGAGGTTGTTTCTTTATCTGTAAACCCACTAAGAACACGTCTATAATGCAGTTTTTTGTTTTTTTTTTTTAAGTGTGTTTCTTCCTGGGAGTTTGTCAAGAGGGAAGTGACATGAAGAGAAATGAGAAAGTTAATTGATTTGCTTTTCAGATTGTTTTATTAGAAAGTTTCTAAAAGACAAAAAATAACAAAAAAGTAAATTGAAAAAAAGGTAGCATATATTTTTAGCCAATTTTTTCTTCATCAGTCATGATGTCATTTCAAATATGTTACTTGCCAGTTTTCAAACCACAGTTTCTTTGCATACAAATATAGCAATTACTTTCTACCTGTACTGGCTGTATATACAGAGATGGGATTAATGCATCCTCCCTTCTCTCAAAGATTTTGCAGTTCAACAGGGATTAGTTTTTCCATCCATTTGATGGTCTCCATGACTGATCTGTAAGGTTCTGGTGGAGGCTGTCAAATGAACAAAAAAAAGAAAAGAAAAATTTTACATTTGTTGATAACCCCTGTGATTGAAAGCAGTCCAGGACTTGATCTCAGGCAACACCTCTGGATTCCTTACCCTGGGGACATGGAGACAATGGGAAAGATAAGCAGAGAAAGGTCACTTTGAAGTAGGAGCTTTAGCATGATGTTTCTGTTTTTGCTACTACTAAACAATACATCATATCTTTTTTCATATTTTACCTGATGTAATCTAACTTCACATGAGTACAAAAACAATAATTAAATTTCAGGAAGTAATTTGAGTTATCAGCTATTCAAGACAAGCTTCATTTTGTTCCATAATGATAATAACATTATTATTACTGATACTAATAATAACGGAGAAGGCAATGGCACCCCACTCCAGTACTCTTGCCTGGAAAATCCCATGGACGGAGGAGCCTGGTAGGCTGCAGTCCATGGGGTCGCTAAGAGTCGGACACGACTGAGCGACTTCTTTCACTTTTCACTTTCATGCATTGGGGAAGGAAATGGCAACCCACTCCAGTATTCTTGCCTGGAGAATCTCAGGGACCGGGGAGCCTGGTGGGCTGCTGTCTATGGGGTCGCACAGAGTCGGACACGACTGAATCGACTTAGCAGCAGCAGCAGCAACTAATAATAAAACAGGACAAACTAGATTTTATTTGCCAAACAAGGTGCCCTTACTTCCTCCTCAAAGATTTTATGTAGGAGCTTTTTAGTTTAAATGATTTTAAAGGAAACCTTTATAGAGGAGACATCACAGTCAGTTCAGTCACTGAGTCGTGTCAGACTCATTGTGACCCCATGGACTGCAGGACGCCAGTCTTACCTGTCTATCAAAAACTCCCAAAGCTTGCTCAAATTCATGTCCATCGAGTCGGTGATGCCATCCAACCATCTCATACTCTGTTGTCCCCTTCTCCTTCTGCCTTCAATCTTTCCCAGCATCAGGATTTTTTCCAATGAGTCCGTTCTTTGCATCAGGTGGCCAAAGTATTGGAGCTTCAGCTTCAGCATCAGTCCCTCCAGTGAATATTCAGGATTGATTTCCTTTAGGATGGACTGGTTGGATCTCCTTGCAGTCCAAGAGATTCTCAAGAATCTTCTCCAACACCACAGTTCAAAAGCATCAATTCTTTGGTGCTCAGCCTTCTTTATGGTCCTGCTCTCACATCCATACATGACTACTGGAAAAACCATAGCTTTGACTAGCTTTGGAGATATCACCAAAGGTTCCTATTTTCTCATCTCTGAGGAATTGTGGAAGGAAAATCCAGTTCACACTGTCTGGGGAATGAAGCGGAGGTGGAAGGAATTGGTCTATATTATTTTGATGCTCTACTTGATTTTAAGTCAGTGAATTTTATCTCTCAAAGTGACTCAGGGACTCTAATTTGGGGAGAAAGGAGGAAATAGAAGTCGAAAAGGCTGATTTGAATGTCATCATGTTTCTATCATATGGTGATAATTGTCAGAATTGTGGTGCTGGTAGTGAGAATGGAAATGCAAGGACTGTTAACAGAGTCATTTCAAAAGAAAACAAAAGTTATACCCAAGTCTTAGAGAATGATTAAATATGACAAACAGGTGAGAAAAAAAGAATTGAAAGTATTTACAATTTGTGAAGTGACATAGCAGGAGAAAAGAAAGAAACAACAATAAGAAACAAGATAGGTGTTTGTGGATATAAAGGTCCTAGATGTGAAGTTGAGCCCTCCACTTCTGCTGTGAGAACTTGGTGAAGTTAACTAACTTTTCAGAACTTTGAAAGTGAAAGTGGAGAGTGAAATAGTTGGCTTAAAGCTCAACATTCAGAAAACAAAGATCATGGCATCTGGTCCCATCACTCCATGGCAAATAGATGGGGAAACAGTGGAAACAGTGTCAGACTTTATTTTTTTGGGGCTCCAAAATCACTGCAGATGGTGACTGCAGCCATGAAAGTAAAAGACGCTTACTCCTTGGAAGAAAAGTTATGACCAACCTAGACAGCATATTCAAAAGCAGAGACATTGCTTTGCCAACAAAGGTCCATCTCGTCAAGGCTATGGTTTTTCCAGTGGTCATGTATGGATGTGAGAGTTGGACTGTGAAGAAAGCTGAGCACCAAAGAATTGATGCTTTTGAACTGTGGTGTTGGAGAAGACTCTTGAGAGTCCCTGGGACTACAGGGAGATCCAACCAGTCCATTCTGAAGGAGATCAGCCCTGGGATTTCTTTGGAAGGACTGATGCTGAAGCTGAAATTCCAGTACTTTGGCCACCTCATGCGAAGAACTGACTCATTGGAAAAGACTCTGATGCTGGGAGGGATTGGGGGCAGGAGGCGAAGGGGACGACAGAGGATGAGATGGCTGGATGGCATCACTGACTCGATGGACGTGAGTCTGAGTGAAATCCAGGAGTTGGTGATGGACAGGGAGGCCTGGCATGCTGCGATTCATGGGGTCGCAAAGAGTCGGACACGATGAGCGACTGAACTGAACTGAACTGAACTGGATACATCTAGCAATTGTGAAAACTGTATGAAATGAATCAAGGGAGACCCCCAGCATCTCTGGTCTCCTTTGCTGCCAAGCAGGGCTCAGGCACATTGTGTATCTGATGTCCCAAAATCCTTCCAGTAAAATGGTGAGGAAGGTTGTCTTTCATTAAGACCTAGAATAGTGGAGGTCAAGTGTCATGAGCAACCTGCCCTGGTTGTAGGAGGCTGTAATAAAATATCAGACTTCACTTTGAGTAATAAGCTCTAGGTTCATCCATGTCATTAGGACTGACTTAAATGTGCCCCCCCCCCTTTTTTTAATAGCTGAGTAATATTCCATTGTGTACATGTACCATAATTTCTGTATCCATTCATCTGTCAGTGAACATCTAGGTTGCTTCCATGTCCTGCTGCTGCTGCTGCTGCTGCTAAGTCACTTCAGCTGTGTCCAACTCTGTGCGACCCCATAGACAGCAGCCCACCAGGCTCCACCGTCCCTGAGATTCTCCAGGCAAGAACACTGGAGTGGGTGGCCTTTTCCTTCTCCAATGCATGAAAGTGAAAAGTGAAAGTGAAGTCGCTCAGTCATGTCCATGTCCTAGGTATTGTAAAAAGTGCAATCTAGAGGGGTGGGATGAGGTGGGAGATGGGAGGGGGGTTCAGGAGGGAAGGGCCATGTGTACACCTATGGCTGATTCATGTTGATATATGGCAGAGGCCATGGCCAACACAATAGTGTAAAACAATATCCTCCAATTAAAAAAAAATTAAAAATATATCACAGACTAGGTGGCTTAGAAACAGAAGAAATGTGTTGCTCAAAATTCTGGAGTCTGGAAGTCCAAGATCAAGGTGCAGCATGGTCAGGTGACTGTCCTCTTCCAGGTCACAGACTTCTCATTATATTTTCACATGGGGGGAAGGGGTTGAGTACTTTGTGGGTCTATTTTATAAGATCACTAATCTCTTTCGTGAGGGCTCTATCATCATGACCTCATCTCCTCCAAAAACCCTACCTCCTACCATCACCTTTGGGGATTAGGATTTCAATATATGAATTTTTAGGATTGCAAATTCAGACTATGGTGTTTCTAAGGCACATAGTTAGTGAGTTGCACAATTAGAATTCATACCCAGGTGAGCCACAACCCCTGTTACAAAGCTGGCACTCAATGAACACCATTTATCCTCTTTGAAAACAGAACTTTTTATACTTATTGAACATATAATTAAAGTAGAAGACCCTCATCCCAGAATTAAAAAAGCACATACCTAAGAATATACATAGATAAACCCAAAATGTTGGTGTTGTGTACATCCTTAAAGTGGTGAAGACCTCTGAGCAACTGATAGGTTCAAAGTCAATTTCTATAAAATTGAAACATAGCTTAATTAGAAAAATCAGTGCAATACTATCAATAGAAATAAATTTCTTTTGCAAAATGGTTTATTCTGTTAAGCTTTATCTGTTACTGTGTTTGATGAGGCAAATATTGTAGCTTTATTATTGTCTTGAATTGGTATTTCGTGAGCCTGGATCCTCTTCCCAACGGAGCCCCAAGACTATACTTGTTCCTGTCACTCAGTCCCTCTCAGATGTCACTGGCCGTCTTTGACTGACCACTTTGTCTATAATCACCATCTACAACATGTTGCATTCCACAACCCACTGTATTTTTCTTTTTTACACTTGCAATTACTTGACAGCATGGTATAATTTTATTCTTCATTTTTTTTTCTTTATCTCCATTGGAATATAAGGTCCTGAACTTTGTTTTGTACCTTAAGAGATTCCAGTACACAATAGGCAGCAGATATCTATTGCATACATGAACAGAAGAGTTTCTAGGTAGCAAAGAGTTACACTTGAACAATAGTGCAACCATATTTGCTATTTCAGAGTAACAGAGAAAGACAGAACAAGGAGAGGGCAGAGTTGAGCCTGAGCCTTTGGCGCAGGGTGCCAGAACAACCCTGGGAGAACTCAGTCCTTCCCAGAGGAGAGCTGTGTACAGAGAGGAAGAAGAAAACAGCA
This sequence comes from Bos taurus, assembly GCF_002263795.3. Taxonomy (NCBI): domain Eukaryota; kingdom Metazoa; phylum Chordata; class Mammalia; order Artiodactyla; family Bovidae; genus Bos; species Bos taurus. The sequence continues at coordinate 40,385,814 of NC_037339.1, read as the reverse complement.
TGCAGTTAGAAGCACATGAAATGCTCTCACTTGTGATGTGGTCATCTACTAAAATGCCCCTTAGCCACTTTTCACTCAGTACTGTTTAAAGCCATGCTTCCTTTTAAAAAAAATAAATCTGAAAACCAATATTTGCAAGCTGCCATATATTTGCAAGAGGTACTGGGCTGTGCTTAGTTGCTCTGTCATGTCTAACTCTTTGTATCCCCATGGACTGTAGCCTGCCAGGCTTCTCTGTCCATGAGGATTCTCCAGAAAAGAATACTAGAGTGGGTTGCCGTGCCCTGCTCCAGGGGATCTCCTGCAACCCAGGGATCAGACCCAGGTCTCCTGCATCGCAAGCGGATTCTTTACCATCTGAGCCACCGGGGAAGCCCACATTTGCAGGTTAGCTGTATCCAGTTAACTTCAGAATGTGGGCATTGTGTATCAGGTGATGCCTTCATCTCTAGCTAGAAGCCCTTTCACAGGTGTGCTAATGTATAGAAAACTGTTAATACAATTGTTTGTTACTCTTTGTGGATCAGTTCAGTTCAGTTGTCATTCAGTCAAGGTGAGCCAATAACACATTAATATTTGACATGGATCATAGGCAAGCTCTTATTGCTATTTAAGATTACCCGTATTTTTCAAAGCATAAAAATCTGTTTGTTCTCATTTATAGTAATACTTCTGCTGTGGGAGGAAAGATGTAGTTATAAGCTCAATTACAGCTCCTGGCTTATCGGTAGTGATGTCCTAGATGGGACTGTGGTCCTGATGAGAGCAATGCAGTGAAAAATGAAGATCACGCTGAGTACAACAGAAACTTAAAATGAGATTGTGTTTAAATTCACTGCTGGGACTTGCACACTTGGCACTGGAGAATATGGGGTCACTATAGTAAGATAAGGAACATTCAATCATATCCATCAGGGAAGCTAAGTTACTGGTTCTGTGGCTCTTGTTTAAATGCCAAATTTCTTTTTGATGATGTATTTGTAATACTTATGTAATACTTACATATGTGTGTCTGTATATACACATATGTAAGTATGTGTGTATATACAGACACACAGACACACAGTTACATGCAAATATTGAACACATACATTATATTTACATAAAACATGAGAGGAATAAAAATTATGAAGACATAAAAAATCTATTTTCCATTAATATGTTATTATTTCACAATGCTTTGATGTAAGAAGAAGATACATATGGTATTGTATAATGTAAACATAAGGATTGAGAAATGTTTCCTTATGATTTTAAAAGTTATCATTAAGCCTGCTACTAATTAAATCAGATACAAACTGGAACTATGTAAATAAAATCAATTATGTGAGTTTTATTTGCATGTTCATAATTACAGATTTTCAGAGAATAATACTGAGTCAAAAAAAAAAAAACTTCATGAAATTGTAAGTAAGAAGGGGGAAAGGGAAAAAGAATACATTTTATTCATGAGCTTGTTATCTGTTAGGTATAATGATCAATCTTTTTGGGGTGGCAATACTATTTATGCTCAGCGCTAATGTAAAAGCTAAGTATCAACTTCATCTTTAGAAGAAAAGAAATAAAATGTTTGAGATGATTAGTAATTTGGCCATGGTTAAACTGGTAGTCATTGGTAGAACCAGGATTTAGACTCAGATCTTTCTGAATTCAAAGTTCATCTTTATTATTTCTGGGTATACTCAATTTTCTTTTTTTCCCTCTTTCCACAAAAATAATGCTATCTCATTTTATTTGTTTGTTGTGTCTATTTTTCCTATAATCTTTTAGGAAAGGGCACCAAAAGTAAGCTTAATTTAGTGCTGAGAGTGTGCTAAAATCTTTCAGACACAGCAAATACATGGCTATTAGGTCTAGATTAAATAAAGTTTGCTTTTGGTGACAAACTACGGTGCTGATGACCTATGACCTATAAGATGCACATTTTGATTATTTCCAAATGTTGTCATGCTGAGAATTTCATATCCTCCCAGCTTTTCCCATAGACTGTTGCCAATGGATAATGCATTGGTTTGAATCTAAGAGAGGTTAATTAAAAACCTACTCTGCTTCCCTTTAGATTTCTGTCATTCACTTACTCTATTCAATAAACATATAGTGAATACAAACTTAAGTAGACACTGCATCAACCTTCCCTGATTCTATGAAAACTAAAGACTTCTACAAAGGTTGGGAACACAGTTTTGAAGACAAGTACTATAAAGAAAAGAAATAGGTATAGGGGGGTCCATCTACTGTTACCCCAAAACACCTGGCATATGTAAGAAGGTATAGCTGCTGCTCCTCGATGTTCATTAATTGTTACCATGTAGTCATATAACTCAGTGTTGCCTGAAATAGAATTTTTCAAAAGAACAAAAAAAATTCAGATTTTTATATGCAATTAGTCATTTTTAAATATTGGGACATTTTGGTTGTTTAGGTACAGAACAAATATATTTCGCCTATACTCCAACACTTTGAAATGCATGTTCTATAGAGATATATTGACTATTATTTCCACCACTAGACAGTGAGTTCCTAGAGGACCAGGATCATCTTAGGACCAATGTGGGTTAGTAATTGTTTGCTTAATAAGGTAGAGACACTTATTCATTAGGAAGCAAACAGTGATACCTAATGAGTGGAAAGTAAGCCTCTGACCAAGATGGAGAGAAGGTATCTATGAGCTCCCACTATATCATGAATATCTTGAGATGGCAATGCCATTTAATGACTCAAGTTCATGTTTTTGTTGGTATTATCCATTTTATAAATGAAGGAGAGAGTATAATCAAGTAAGGCTCATGAAATTGCATCCTCCAACAAATACATGTTGAAAATAACTGGAATCTTATGTCCAATATACTTTATTTTCCATTTTTTTAAAATTTTTATTGAAGTATAGTTACTTTACAATGTTTTGCTAGTTTCTACTGTACAGGAAATTGAATTACCTATGCACATACATATATCCCATCTTTTTTCAGATTTTATTCCCATTTAGGTCACCACAGAGGACTGAGTTCCCTGTGCTATACACTAGGTTTTCATTAGTTATTATTTATATATACTATTAATAATGTATATATGTCAGTTCCAATCTCCCAGTTCATCCCATCTTCCCTTCCCCCTTGATATCCATCTGTACCTCTGTGCTTATTTCTGCTCTTTAAGTAAGATCCTCTATAACAGTCTCTAAATTGACTTTAAATTCTAGTGGTTTTAAATTATATTCTTATAAAGTTTTGCACAACATATTTAATCTTGTTAATCTTCAATTTTATAATATATACAGATAACATAATAATAAAACTCATGGAGATTCTATGACATTTATATAAGATAACATGCATGATGTTCTTGAGATAACATGAATGAAAAGTGTGTGGCATCTAATTGCTTTCCAATAAGTGATAGATATATTATAGCTATTGTTTTGTGGTTAAACCTGTGTTCCATATGCTATAGCTCTGAGGACAAAGGTTGCCAAACACTAAAATGACACTGATTTCTGGAAAGGTAGAGACAGTTATTTGTCATGGTCCCACACAACAATGTTGGTTATTTCTAAGGAGCCATGTTGAAAAAGCAAGAAAGTTCCAGAAAAAAAAACATCTATTTCTGCTTTATTGACTATGATAAAGCCTTTGACTGAAGATCACCACAAACTGTGGAAAATTCTTAAAGAGATGGGACTACCAGACCACCTAACCTGCCTCTTGAGAAATCTGTATGCAAGTGAGGAAGCAACTGTTAGAACTGGACATGGACCAGCACACTGGTTCCAAATCAGAAAGGAGTACATTAAGGCTGTATATTGTCACCCTGCTTATTTAACTTATATGCAAATACATCTTGAAAAATACTGGGCTGTAGGAAGCACAAGCTGGAATGAAGATTGCTGGGAGAAATATCAATAACCTCAGATATGCAGATGACATGACCCTTCTGGCAGAAAGTGAAGAAGAACTAAAGAGCCTCTTGATGAAAGTGAAAGAGGAGAGTGAAAAAGTTGGCTTAAAGCTCAACATTCAGAAAACTAAGATCATGGCATCCAGTCCCATCACTTCATGGCAAATAGGTGGGGAAACAGTGGAAACAGTGGCAGACTTTATTTTTGGGGGCTCCAAAATCACTGCAGATGGTGACTGCAGCTGTGAAATTAAAAGACGCTTGCTTCTTGGAAGAAAAGCTATTACCAACCTAGACAGCACATTAAAAAGCAGAGACATTACTTTGCCAACAAAAGTCTGTCTAGCCAAGGCCATTGTTTTTCCAGTAGTCATGTATGCACATGAGAGTTGGACTATAAAGAAAGCTGAGCACTGAAGAATTGATGCTTTTGAACTGTGGTGTTGGAGAAGACTCTTGAGAATCCCTTGGACTGTGAGATCAACCAGTTCATCCTAAAGGAGATAAGTCCTGAGTGTTCATTGGAAGAACTGATGTTGAAGCTGAAACTCCAATACTTTGGCCACCTGATACAAAGAGCTGACTCATTTGAAAAGACCCTGATGCTGGGAAAGATTGAGGGCAGGAGGAGAAGGGGATGACAGAGGATGAGGTGGCTGTATGGCATCACTGACTCAATGGACATGAGTTTGGGTAAACTCTAGGAGTTGGTGATGGACAGGGAGGCCTGGCACGCTGCAATCCATGGGGTCACAAAGAGTTGGACACAACTGAGCGACTAAACTAACTAACTAAGGAGCTATGTCAGGGGGCCCAATGTTCACCAAGAATAAAGGCCTTGCTGCTAAGTCACCTCAGTCCTGTCCGACTCTGTGTGACCCCATAGACGGCAGCCCACCAGGCTCTCCCGTCCCTGGGATTCTCCAGGCAAGAATACTGGAGTGGGTTGCCATTTCCTTCTCCAATGCATGAAAGTGAAAAGTGAAAGTGAAGTCGCTCAGTCGCATCTGCCTCGTAGCGACCCCATGGACTGTAGCCTACCAGGCTCCTCTGTCCATGGGATTTCCCAGGCAGGAGTACTGGAGTGGGGTGCCATTGCCTTCTCCGGAATAAATGTTCACCAAGAATAAAGGCCTTGCTTCCCTTTGAACAGAGAGCCATCTTTAGCACCTCTCTCCCAACCTCCAGTCAATCAGATTCAGGCTGTCCAGAATTTTTCAGTAATGAAAGTGAAGGTCACTGAGTCATGTCCGACTCTGCGACCCCATGGACTATACAGTCCATGGAATTCTCCAGGCCAGAATACTGGAGTGGGTAGCCTCTCCCTTCTCCAAGGAATCCTCCCAACCCAGGGATCAAACCCAGGTCTCCCTCATTGTAGGCAGATTCTTTACCAGCCGAGCCGCAAAGGAAGCTTTCAGTAATGAAAGAAAGAAAGTGAAATCACTCAGTCATGTCCAACTCTTTGCGACCCCACAGACTGTAGCCTACCAGGCTTCTCTGTCCATGGAATTTTCCAGGCAATAGTACCAGAGTGGGTTGCCATTTCCTTCTCCAGGGGATCTTCCCGACCCAGGGATCAGACCCGGGTCTCCTGCATTGAAGGCAAAGGCTTTGCCCTCTGAGCCACCAGGGAAGCCCAGTAATGAAGAAGTCACTATATAAGAAAATTGCTTGATTGAATCATGAATTTCAGTCTGGAGAACATGTATTGAAATTTACAGGGTAACTTTCTCAACTTCAAGAAGACACATCAAATAACTGTGAGGACCACTCGTTTTCAAAGAAGCCCATACTCAACCAGAAATGATTTTTAGCTAAGAATTCTCATTTTAGGGTTAGGGTTAGGGTTGGGGCTAGTGCACTGGGATGACCCAGAGGGATGGTATGGGGAGGGAGGAGGGAGGAGGGTTCAGGATGGGGAACACATGTATACCTGTGGCGGATTCATTTTGATATTTGGCAAAACTAATACAATTTGTAAAGTTTAAAAATAAAATAAAAGAATTCTCATTTTATATATCAATAGCCTCAGATATGCAGATGACACCACCCTAATGGCAGAAAGTGAAGAGGAACAAAAGAACCTTTTGATGAAAGTGAAAGAGGAGAGTGGAAAAGCTGGCTTAAAACTCAACATTCAAAAAACAAAGATCATGGCATCCAGTTGCATCACTTCATGGTAAATAGATGGAGAAACAATGGAAACAGTGACAGACTTTATATTCTTGGTCTCCAAAATCACTGCAGATGGTGACTGCAGCCAAGAAATTAAAAGACACTTGTTCCTTGGAAGAAAAGCCATAGCGAACCTAGGGAGCATATTAAAAAGCAGAGACATTACTTTGCTGACAAAGGTCCATATAGTCAAAGCTATTGTTTTTCCAGTAGTCATGTATGGATGTGAGAGCTGGACGATAAAGAAGGCTGAGCACTGAAGAACTGATGCTTTTGAACTGTGGTGTTGGAGAAAATTCTTGGGAGTGCTTTAGACTGCAAGGAGATCAAACCAGCCAATCTTAAAGGAAATCAACCCTGAATGTTCATTGGAAGGGCTGGTACTGAAGCTGAAGTTCCAGTACTTTGGCCACCTGATGCGAAGAGCTGACTCATTAGAAAAGACCCTGATGCTGGGAAAGATTGAAGGCAGGAGGAGAAGGGGATGACAGAGGATGAGATGGTTGGATGGCATCACTGACTAAATGGACATGAGTTTGAGCAAGCTCTGGGAGATGGTTAAGGACAGTGAAGCTTGGCGAGCTGCAGTCCATGGGGTCTTAGAGAGTTGGACATGACTGGGCGACTGAACGACAACACTCATTTCGTGGTGATGAGTTGTATCTTTTTAAATAAGTATCTATATGGTTATGTATCCAAGAATATAAGAAACATAGATTAGTAGTATAGTTACAGAATAAAGATGTGTTATCTTTGATATATGCACACTATATCAATATATAGAATAGTGCATAATTAAACATATGCAGGCTTAAATTTCATCATCAGTGCTGACTTAAAAGTTTAGGCTGACCCTGTCCTCTCTGCCTTTGTGATTGTGTAGTGGGTGAGGATGATGATGGTGGTGGTGGTGGTGATGATAAAGCGACCACTGACACATTGAATACAAGGCTCTATGTTAAATGATTTATATATAGGCTCCCATATAATCCTCACAATACTCCTATTACTAAGGTGTCATTTTTCCCTCACTTAACAGAGGAGGAAAAGAATGGTTGGAGAGGTTAATTACTTGAGGTTTACACATTAGTATAGTCGTGATTCTCACTCCAGAACATGGGCTCCTAATTTTACACTTTGCTTTCCCCTTGAGAGCAAAGAACTCTAAGGGAGGCTAGGGGTCTTCTTTAAATGCATCTCCTGAGACACATTTCTACCAAGAAAACTTCTTTGTCATCTATAATATTGAACCTCTGTCCCCTCCTTTAGTGAATATAATTAATTATTGACTATGCATCTTATTGGAAGCAGGAAATCAAATAAAACCAGTGATACAAAAATAGACATAGAGATACATAGATAGTATCTGGTCAGCTAACTAACTAGAATAGATGTAGTGATCAGTTCGAGAAATAGTCACATTTTTGTTAATTAGGTTCTTAGTGATGTTTTTTAAGTGCCATCCATTCTTCTAAACAAATAAGTACTTGTCTCTTAAATAAGTAAATTGCATCCCTGGCCTCATTTAGTACATTAACCGCCTTATGAGAACTGATAAGACTTCTTTAAATATTCTAGTATCCTGCGGCTTCTCCTTTTAAAATAACAGCACTCTGTTTTAAGATTCCATTTTAATAAATGTGTGCATGTGTGCATGTTGTTTGTGAAAGTACTCTATTTATTCTGTGCTGCTTGCCCTGTTTCTTTAGACAGCATTTTTCTCAGACTAGTATCTACCCCCACAACCCTGCCCTCCTACAGAGGTCTAGAATACATAATTCCATTTGAATCTAAGGAAAAATCCTAGGAGGAGTACTGTGCATTTAAAGACACTCAGTGAGTGTGAGCTGGGACTATTGATTCTGCTTACACATATTTATGTTCAGATATACACATATTTATCTTAAAATCTCAACAAGTGTACCAGAATTTTCAGAAAAAAACATATTTCAGTTATAAACTGGACCATCTCAGAGTTTCTGTTCACCTATATTTCCTGTAGCAACTATTATTTATATTTAATGTTTCAACAAATGTAATATATGTACTACCATCAAAAGCCTCAGGGAAAAAGAGAATAATTTTTAGTAAGTGTAATATTTTACTTGAAAAAAAACCCATGTAGGATAGAAACTTTTAAGCAAAAATAATAAAACATAATCCACTAAAGCAAAATAAAATTTAATAGTAGAATTAACGCAATTGTGAGAACTTTAAGAATTCAGCTCCTCAAGTTACTTTTAGAATCATACAGTCTCTCTAATGGTCTCAACAAATATAGCGTGTATCATACAGTGGCTCAAACAAACAAATTTATGCATTTACCAGTGTAAAACATTCATTAAAAAAAATTCTATTGGGTATATGTGCCAGGGCTGAGCAGTATGACAGGTGTTGGGACGTAAATGTTCCCAGCAATAAGATTGTGATTTTTTTTCCTCTGGGTGAAATTAGTGTGCTTATTTCTACCTTTCACCCTGCAAGCTGTTTTGATTGTAAGTTTCTCTGTATTGTTATTGGTACTGTTCAATTGCTAAGCCATGTCTGAATTTTTGCCATCCCATGGACCGAAGCACACCAGGCTTCACTGTCCTTCACTGTCTCCTGGAGTTCGTTCAAATTCATGTCCATTGAGTCAGTTATGCTATCTAACCATCCCCTTCTCTGCTGCCCTCTTCTCCTTTTGTCTTCAGTCTTTCCCAACATCAGGGTCTTTTCCAATAATTTGGCTTTTCACATCAGATGTTCAATGTATTGGAACTTCAGCTTCAGCATCAGTCCTTCCAATGAATATTCAGGGTTGATTCCCTTTAAAATTGGCTGGTTTGATCTCCCTGTAGTTGAAGGCACTCTCAAAAGTCTTCTCCAGTACCATAATTCAAAAGCATCAATTCTTCGACACTCAGCCTTCTTTATCATCCAACTCTCACATCCGTACATGACTACAAGAAAAACCATAGCTTTGACTCTTAGTATTAGAGCATTGGTAACGTTTTATTTCTTTTCTCCTCTGAAATGCTGAATATTAACATGACTTTGTCAAAACGTACACATAGCCATCATATATGCATTAGAAAATGATAGCTAGAAAAACTCTGAAGTTTTGCTAACACTAATTTATTTAACCTCCAAAGTTGCAAGTTAGTTGAGGTCTCTTAGATGAGGTATTTTTAGACAAAATTAGGACATGCAGCAGAACGGACAGTACTGAATCCATCAGTTGGATCACTGTATGTAAAAGTTCACATATTCCTCACCATGATAAGCAAATGTGATTGTGCATGTGCACATACTAGAATGCATTTATAAGTTCATTTGCAAAAGAAAATCTATGAAAACAAAAATAAGACAATCTCAAAATAGCAGATTTTTTCCTAATATATTACTCTATTAACTAAGTTATATCTTCAATTAAAGTGAATTTTGAAGTGATTCTAAAAACATAGAAAGACTAAAAATAAAACTTTAATATTTTGCCCCTCCTCATCCTATTTTTCCTTTTATTTTACCAATATCTCTGTTACAATAAGGTTTTTCCCCCTACCCCTTACCCAAAGTGAGTGTGTGGGTGGGTAGGTGAATCAATTGCCTGTTTCTTTCATTGATGGTGGGTCAGCAGTTCTATAATTTTAGCTTATTGGGTTTCTATGAGGCTCTAATGAGTTAATAGTTGCAAATTGTTTAGAAAATATTTGGTATATAGTAAGTGCTCATTAACTATTAGCTTTTTCTCAGGTAATCGCAGAACTTGCTTTGAACATGAATCTGATAAATAATGAAATCTAAACTTAAATGTGTCATGAATTATCAGGACACCATATGTAAATGACAAATGGGGCTAAAAGGCAAATCATACATTCCATGCATTGTTTAACTTTGTGAATCATAAAGGTGGTTTGCATTATTTTGTAGATTCTATTTTTCTTTGGTGTACAAATATGGAGGCGATAAATTCAGCATAAAGTCATTGTTTTGAGATGGGTTATGATCTGGAGAATAAAGATGTGTGTATGTACGTGTGTGTGTGTGTGTGTGTGTGTGTGTGTGTGAGAAAGACAGACAGAAGGAGGAAAAGAGAAGTGAGGAAAAGAGACAGAAGCACTTAAAAGAGAGCAAGCTAATGTGATATATACATTTTAGTCTTGGCCCCCTTTCTAATATCTTTTATCTTATTTTATGCTGTTAACCAAAATTTCCCATCCCAGAGCACCACATTTTATTTTTCTCATTCTATAACACCTTGCCTTTTCTAGTTTCTTGTGTGCTATTTGTGGCCTCCTTACCCTTCTGTTCCTCTTTTTCATTCTGAGGTTCCTGAAGGATAGAGCAAAACTGCAGTTATAGATATGTGTATGGCACTTATTTTTGGACAAAGCTTTACCACAAATTTCAGTTTTTTCCCCATTTTATATAAAACAGGTCTAATCACCTACAAGAAAATTGAAACTCACATTTTCTTTCACTTATAAATTGTGTTGTAACATAAGATTTTGTATGTCCTCTCTTTGGGATCTGCTCTCCTGTTTCCCCTGGCTTCTCTGGAACAGGGTACTCCACTGCCTTGACCTCTCTACCTTCTCCCAGACTATGGGCTTCCTCTCTAGGTGAGACTGCTCCCTTTCAAGCACAGGTAGAACTGCTTTCTTGTTATTGTCCACATAGTCAGATTGAAGGCAGGAGGAGAAGGGAGCAATAGAGGATGAAGATGGTTGGGTGGCATCACTGATTTGATGCACATGAGTTTGAACAACCTCCAGGAGATAGTGAAGGACAGGGAAGCATGGCGAGCTGCAGTCCATTGAGTCACAAAGAGTCGGACACAATTTGGTGACTGAACAACCAACAACAATATAGTCAGCACCAGATGAAAATCTGCAGCACTTGGAACCCCTCCTGTCTAAAACAGGGCAACGGACTGCTCTGCTGTGTAGCTTGTATGAGTAGATGGCAGAGCCACTTTCAACCAGAAACCATGAAAGCCCCTTGATCACCAACCCTCCACTTATATGAATAAGTTACAAGGCTCAGTTCTTCCTGCTTATCCATATCGCATGAATTTGTGTATTTGCAATATATATATTATAGCCAAATGTATAATTAAATTATAATTTATATTAATATCTCCCATTGTGTATTTACCTACCTGGTCTTTTTGTATCCACTTTTAACCTAATGCACAATTTTGTACTTTGTTTTGTTTTAAAGCTGCAGCTAGTGTGATCTTTAATGATATATGTATGAACTTGGAAAGTAAAACTTTCCATGGATTGTTAGTTATCCTTCAGATAACCTCCCAAATCCTTAACAGGGCTTGTAAAGTGATCTGAGCGCTGACCTCTGCACCTTATTTCTTTTAATTCCTGGAGCCAGTCAGCCTCTCTTCCCTCTTAGCCGGAGGGCATGCATTTCCCCTGCTGGCTATCTTCCTTATCTTTTCCCTAACCACTTCTTAAAGGGCTAACTTCTACTCTCAATTCAATGCCATTTCTCAAGGTGTTCTCCTTCCCCTCGCCCCTTATCTTATGTTTTATCAACCCGTATGCTTCCTTTCATCAAGCTGGACACTCGCTGATAATTCCGTGTATAATCACACCAAATAATTCTTTGGCAGATTGCATTTGAAATCAGAAATATGACAGCCTGATTCTAACCTTATCACTTATAGCTGAGTGACTTTATGTGTGCCACTTGATTTCTCCAAGTTTTATGTCCCCATCTGTAACACATGGGCTTGCTGAGATGTAGCAAACGATATCTAACACAGTGCCTGGAACATTTATTTCCCACAACTTAAATGTTATTCACCTCTGATTTGGCTTAGTTGTATAATCCTATCATGTGCTCCATGCTCAGTCGCGACTGACTCTTTGAGATCCTACGGACTGTAGCCCAACAGGCTTCTCTGTCCATTGGGTTTTTCAGGCAAGAATACTGGAGGGGGTTGCCATTCCCTCTTTCCTGGGGATTTTCCCAAACCAGGAATTGAACCTGCATCTTCTGCAGTGCAGGTGGAGTCTTTACCTCTGAGTCACCAGGGAACCCTATAATCTATCATCCTGCCTACCAAAGATGTGACCTAACTAATAATTTGATACTCAAGGTACATTAGGGAAATGAGAGAGAGACTGAAAGGCAGGATGGTTTCTGCCAACCAGCTGTGAAAAATGACAAGCTTTGCTAGGTCTTTCCTTATTGGCCCTTCACTGTTTGCTAATGAACCCCTGTGTTGATTGATCTTTTCATTGTACCTTCTGCTTTTTACCCCTAATTAAGAAACACCAGTCCTTACTCCAGGTCCATCTCCCAGAAAGATGAGAGAGAAGGAGAGTTGGCAAGTCAATGCTAATTTCAAACTATCTTAATGTTTTCTTTCCCTTTATTAATGTGTTTGCACTTCACAAGCACCTCTGGAGAGAAAATGGCTTACCCCATAGGCTGCAAGAATAGATAGACATTTTCATTGCTAAGGTCAGTATGGTGGGTAATTATTTTGGAGCAAGTTAAATAAAGAATCTTCCTTAAATAAGGAATCTTAAAATATTCTCTATTTAATCTGTGCTCTAAGGAAATCCCTTTGATTCCTAGTGCTACTGCATCTTCATTTGTGGCCATTAATACAATTAAAAAACCAAGTGAAGGAATAAGATTTCTAATCCCCCAAAGATCTGTATCTATTGTTTGCTGAGATTTTAGCTGTATTTTTTATTTCTGACTCTTGACATGTTTATATATGCTGAAGATTTCAATTAAAATAGACAGCAGAGTGATATTGAATCAATACTTGTTGTTTTGTATCTAGGGAAAAAGAAGCAATATGAAATATGGAAATCTGAGAGAATGTAAATGCTTTAGGATCTGCTGTGAGACATATCCTCCTGCTTGTCAGACAGACATGATTTTTAGAGCAGAGAATTTGCTGGCTTAAAGAAGACAACTTGCCAGTTTCATTAGTTTCATATCTTTCGCTAGACAGAGTCACTGTTCCAATCATTAAAATACCAGTCCTAAGCTCCCATTAAGTTTGAGCCAAATGACAGCATGTTTTAGAAGTGCTTTGTACAATAACAATATGTAGCTGAATACTCCTTATAGATGAGTAAGCCTGTGATAACTTCACTCTAAACTGAGTTCCACTCTCTTTTACTTGCTTAGGTTTGCGAGCTTGCCAGGAACATAATTATTAGTGCTTCTTATGAATACCCACTAGAGATCCCATTGAAAGAGATTCATTGATAGAACAGTAGAAATTTGTAAACATAAAGTACCAATATGGTAGGAACTAAATAGGTGGAATCACCAATTTTAATTATGGTGAAGCTGAATTTTTTCCCCTCCCTGGTCAGGGGTGTATGGAGCAGTCAAACAGATTAGACCTAAAGAACAGTGAAGTGCTTAAACATATATAAGGGACACTTCAGAATAAATTCTATCAGATCATGAAGTATCTCTTGCAACCAAAATTAGGATGGGAAATCTACCAGCACAGAGCAAATCTCTAGTGAAGAAAATGCTATGTTTTCATTTTTAAAACCAAAGTATTTCATTATTTTGTTCCATACTGTGCACTCCACATAGCATCAGCCTGGGATTCAGAAGAAACTAAAGGAAGTCTTGTGACAAACATTTAAGGTCAACTAGATAACATTTTTATTCTCTATGATTCCCTCTGAATTTGCAATTGTTCATTCTGAATTCATTGTTCTCTGAAAGCAAGGAACAAAACAAACAGTAACTGTTGGATATCTTGTCTCTGTCTATCTGCAGAATTTGGGGCCTGCATGTGGTTCTTCAGAATGTAGTAGAAAACAGTATTTATGTTTATGTATTTTGTGTTTTTTTGAACATATTTTCCTACAGACATATTCAATTTCTTAAACTGCTAATGCACAAGAGTTTCTCAAATTGGCAATTATTTCATGGACTGGAAAGGTAAATAAATATCTCCTTTGAAATAGTTCCTAAAGAAAAGGTGGGGATACTCAGCCATTTACCAGTAAGTGCTTGGTGCTTTGTTAAAAAGCACATGGCTTCTTTATAGTCATCCACAGGCAAAGATTCCTATAAAAGATGTTAATAAGTTCTTGATATGTATACATGTGCCTCTGGGCTTGTGCTCCACCTAATATGAAGAGGGAACTACAATAATCTGTCCCTGGAGACAACTCTGTTGATTGCTAGGAAGAGGTATTTGATTGCTTTTCTGAAATGTTTAGAAGAATATGCTTTATCTCTAATGTGCTAAATGTCCACATATGAAATACAAAACAGTAGATGATTTCCCCCAATCAACAGGCCTTCTGTTAGCAACATCATTCCCTAGCATGTGCCTGTAAGACAGCTCATTAGGACAATGTATATGATATGCTTCAGATCCTTTTTAAATCAATGTGTAAGGCTCACCCAATAATAACTTCTTTATCATCCAAATACTATTTTTACATTTATGCCCATGTTTTACTAAACATAGGAAGCATAATAGTAAAGAAAATCATCTTCCATTAGATCAAGAAGTACCAATTAAGGAAAGCTAAAAGTTACAGAGAGCAGACCATTTTTAGACTATTAGAAACATCTGATTACAATTCACTTACATCTAAAAAATGATTTACCTTTCAAGAATGACTAAAGTTTTTGGTCTCCTAAGGTTTTAAGCACGTGTTGCTATTGCAAACCCTGCAGGTGTTTCAGTTTTATGTTTTTGGATGGTTTTGCTTTTTAATTCAAATTGAAATGGGCCTGTGTTTGCCTGTCAGGGTAACAAAACTATCCCAGCAGCAGATTCAATTCTCGAGATATAATTATGAACACCTACTGTGTGCAAAAACTGTGGGAGACCCTGAACAAGACACACCGATGAGTTATAGAGGCCGTGCCTCCAAACTGCCCACAATCAGAAGTTCAACCTTTATTGAGCTTTTAATTAGAGCCAAATAGCCTTGGAGTTTGTAGGCCCAAGGGGAAGACAGTTCACAGATTTGTTCTATCTCCCTCCCACCCATTTACCATTATCTTTTTTTCCCCAAGGCAGTCGGATTTCTCTCTCTCTCTCTCTCTTTTTTTTTTTTTTTTGGCCTCTCTCGGAGAATATACATTTGTGTGGGAGTGAATGCCTGAGTCACTGCTCAAGCACAGGAAAACAGAGGGACGAGCAGCGCTCTCTGCTGTTATAAGCACGGCCTCATCCCCCTTTGCTCCTGTCAATGGTGCTTCGGGCCCTGAGCATATGGGCAGGGGCTTGTCATCAGAGCCACTTATGGCACATATATAAAATTTACTGTGCCTTCCTGGAAAAATGCAGGGTTTGTGAACCACTTGGGAGAGGAATGGATTTATGGAAGGGGAAAAACACACCCAGTCAAGCCATTAAACACTGGTTTTCATGCTGTTCTCAATCACCAGACTATGATGGAAGAGCTCTCATCTTAGGCTCAAAAGAAGCGAGTGTTTGTGTCCTTTTTGAAATAAATTACTGGTCAAGATCTTTTTTAGGGAGCAATTTCCCTATTTATATCCTCAGAAACATAAGTTTATGATGTCAATGATCACGGTAAGGGATAGGCAGCACATAAAATACCAGAAGTAGCTTGAAAGTTATTTTTATATTACTGAAAGGAAAAACCATATCAGAAACAGTCATTTCTCAAGTAATTAATCCTTTTGAGTTGATTTATCAAAGAAATCCTGTTCATAAATTGTACCATACTTCTGTTGGTAGAAAATTGGTAATATGTTCTACAGCGCTTTTGGATGAATAAATCCATGAAGGGTCTTAAGTCAATCTTCCAATCTGGCATTAGCATTTTCATCTCACTATGCATGATATTTTTAAAATCAGGAGAGTTGGCTTTCAGTGTAAGTAGGCATACATTAAAACATAAGAGCTTGGTGGCGTGCTGTTAGATGCTGTTTGACTTGGAAAAGCATTGTACATTTCCTCTAATATGTTTAATTTTACTTAAAGACATAACACTCACTCTGTCCTATATCTGTTTGTGAAACTATATTAAATACTTCTCATGTTGAAATTGTGAACCAAAATTGGTGGCCAGCAAGGGTAGGAAGGAAAAAGAAGACTCTTTGAGAAGACTTTCGGGATGTCAATTTCCATTGAACAGAAGGAGGGAGAGCTCTTTGTATGTAACTATATATTTTGCATAACTTAACCTTTAAAGTGTTGTGTGGTTTATTTATATATATGAAATCAAAATGAACATGCCACTCTTTTCTACTGAATATGTCATTTTGGCTAAGGCTATAATTAGAAATGCATAACTTGAATATTTTGAAAGTGTTTTGTTTTACTTTGGTGGGCTTGGAGGAGGGAGTGGAAAGGCAAATGCAGTTCAGCAGGTGCTGCTTACTCTTCAACTCAAAGATTTCATCTCAGTGGAGCCTATGAGCACTGTGGCCTTTTGGAAAAACCATCAGAGTGGGTTAAGAAACCTGGATTCCAGCTGGTTTTGCCTTTAGTTATGAAACCAAAAGAATATCATTGGCTTTGTTTAAATGCCTCTGCTTCATTCCCCATTAGCACTTTGTATGTTGTATACATATTACAGCCCATATGTAGCATGTGCTCACTGTGCAGGAATGATGTTAAGTACATTACATGCATTGGTTTATTTGAAATGTCCTTTCAGAACATTGAGTATAATTTACTAGATTATACTCAAATGACCTGTTCATGAGTCCAACTCTTTCGTATGACCGAGACTGTTTTATTGACATTTTAGATACTTTAGAAAGATTTGTTAAGTTTGATTGACCTTTTATGTTCCTCAATTCTAATTTTTTTAAGGTTTTTATTTTATCGAATAAGAATAGGAACATATTTCTCTTCATCAGGATAAGGAGGGCTTCCTTAATGTTTTCTGTATTGTTGTAATATGTTATAGTAAAGTATTTTTGGTATACTTTTCCTGTGTTATCATAGACCATTACCATTTTAATTTTATTTCTGTAGCTCAAATGACGCACTCAGGCACAGGGAAGCATTCCCTCAATAGATTGTTCTTAGTGATAAAATAAGTGAAAATATCATAGATTCTCATCCATCAGACACTAAAAACATACAGTAAAGCCACAGGGTTTGCCAAAATACTGATCCTCACATTGATCATTGTCAACTTGTCTTTTAAAAAGCTATGTCTTTTATGTGTTTGCTCTTATGATACAACTATTAATATATTTCTAAGTTTCATCAGTTCTACAAAACAAAAAAGGTTTGTTTGACTAACCAAGAAGTGTTAGTCTGTCTCTACCTGTTTAAAAAATAGATTTAGAGTTATTTTTGAAAACATCTTAGGGTCTATATCTTAAATCTGAATATAAAATCCATTAGCAGTCCACAATGAGAACTAATTGCCGGAGTGCAATCTTGGCTGCATTTTTATAACTGCTAGTGAAGCTCACATAGCTAAGAGAGTACATTATCTTATAAAAATTATATTCTCAGGGGATTTTGTTCTTAATATATAACAATGTGAATAATAGCATGCACTGTTCACATGAAAATCTCCTACTAGTATAAACTAAGTTTGAGATGTTTCAAGTTTATATCTGAGGTGGATGAGTTACATTTAGATAATCACTCTCCCTTTTCCTTTCCATCTTTGGCCATTAAATCATCAGTATCATTCAAGAAGAGGAGAGATAATAAAGAGAAAATAAGAAATGAAGAAGAATAGGAAGAAAATAAAACAAAGACAAAATACCAAAAATCATCAAGGGAGGACAATTATCAAAAATCGATTGAAAGTTTCTTTCCTCAGCGCTCTGGACAGCAAAAATGAGGCTAAAGATTTATTCTTTTTGAAAAGGAACACTGAAGCATGTTATCAAATCCAATTATATTTTAGTAGTAGGGATGACAAGAATATTAAAAGCATTTACTTACTGAAGCTAAAGTTTCCAGTTGGGTTTTTCAATCCCATGGCTAAATAGAACATCCAAAAATTCAGAGTTTAGTAGCTTTTAAGGTCACTTGAAACATTGTGTTTCTTAGTCACAGCATAGTCTTTTTGATAATTTTCTTTCTGGGCAGTGTCATTGTATCTAAAGCAGAGATGGAGGGTGGAGAAAGAGACAAAGTCTGTGACTGACTGAGAAGGACCAGGTATACTCAGCTAGACACACTGAGATGAAAAGAGATGAGTATTAAAGCATCCTAGACTATGGAGGAGAAAGAAACACTTGGGAGGAAATCATACAATACACTACCTAGTTTTGGCCTGAACCCAGCATTTGTATACAGGGTGATGAGGAATAAAATGGGAAAGGGATATTTGAGTTATATTGTAGAACAAGTCAAACTCAGGTGAGAACATTGTTCATGTCAGGCATCCACTGGACAATGAAGTGACAAGGACATAGAGAAAGAGCTGTTTCCAAATGTTATTTTACCTAGATGCCCGGTGAGCCTTCCCTGTGCCGCCCCCCAACTCACGGAGATCTGAGTAAACTTGGTCCTGTCTCCATAATTCCTTATATCCTGTGAATGTCTCAATCTATCCTCACAATTTGTGAACTCCCTGGGGCTGTATTTCCATCATCTGCTCCATTTCTGCCCTCTATGTGTGTACAGTCTCTACTATAATCACACTATATTTGGCAGGATATCTGATTCAGTGTTGTCAGTTTTTCATTTAAAAAAAATAAAATGAAACAAGGGCTTGATATTTTTAGTAACTTTGCTGAAGATTTGAGAGAGGTCATGACCTTTGAGAGGTCATGTCCCTAAGTTTCTTCTCCATTCCCTCCCTATTATTTCACTGAGAGTAGTTCCTCCTTCTTCTCTGAAGCCCTGATACAAACTGACATCCATGTCCTAAAGGGACTCCTCCACCACCTCCATGAATTTGCTCATTTTCTTGAATTATTAATGTTCAGTAAGATTTAGTCACAGGCTTTGCCTGTCTCTGGAACTGTAGTGTAAAGTCAGCAGCCTTTGGAAGATCCCAGGGTATACTTTAACATCTGCTATTCCACTTACTATACTCTGTTGAAAGAATTAGACTTATTTTAAAAGGGATGGCCTGAAGCAAGCTTAGGGCATAATTCTCTTGGGAACAAAGAAATGAGCAAGTTATTGTACTTTGTACGTGTGTGTGCATAAATTGTGCACAAACACAAGTTTTCATATGTGTAGAAAATACACAGTGAATACTTTCGAGAGACCCTGAGAATTCCTTGTGGAATTGGCATTTGGGATCTCCTTTTGTTAGCCATACAAAATGTGACGGGAATTTTGATCCCTTTCTTCTAGCCACACTGGTAATGGAATATTGTCATAAGATTATATTTCTTATTATTTTCTGAAGTAAAGGATATTTTAAATCTTTCATTTCCAAAGGATCTTGCTTTCTTCCATTTTCTCCCCCTCTTAGCACATCTTCAGTTTAAAGGAGTTTCAGAAATTAGCCCCATTTTTTCTTGAGCTTTGTGGATGTTTTTGGTTGCCTGCCTAGTGTCTGTGACTTCACCCCTCATTTCCAACATCACCCTGATTGTGTCTGGGTTTCTTCCTTTGTCCTGACCTCTGCCCCAGGGCTGGAATTTGTTTCAGTGAACTAGTTTTGTTAATACCAGTCCTCTTGCCTAGATTAGGAGTGGATTAGTCTAAACCAGTTTAATTTGATGAGAGGTTTGCTTTGTCCTGCCTGACATTTCCATTCATTTAAAACTGAGGGTAGAAGGCCAGCACAAGTATCCTATAGGACATGAATAAGGCTACATACACATAATCATGACTATTGTCCTGGGATTCATCCCATGACCATCAGAGATAACAGATTTATGATGAAGCAGTTACAGCATTGGAGAAGGAATTGGCAGTCCACTCCAGTATTCTTGCCTTGAGAATCCCATGGGCGGAGGAGCCTGGTAGGCTACAGTCCACAGGGGTCGCAAAGAGTCAGACACAACTGAGTGACTCACACACAAATTTGCAGCACACATAAGGATAAAGGAACTTATAATCCACAGCATTTTTAAACCAATACATCAACAAATTCTGACACTTGCTCTAACTCCATTTATAACTCCATTCATAGTTATTATAAATTATTGGCTCCATTCCCCATGTTTTGCAATAGATCCCTATCCCTGTAGCTTATTTATTTTGTAAATAGCAGTTTCTACTAATTCCTCACCCCTGTATTGCACCTCCCCACTGGGAATTACTATAAACAGTTAATTGTTCTCTATATCTGTGAGTCTACATCTTTTTAGTTATATTCACTAATTTGTTGTATTTTTCAGAGTCCGTGTATAAGTGATATTGTATTTGCCTTTATCTGATTTATGTCACTTAACATAATGTCCTCTAAGTCCATCTGTATTGTTACAAATGGCAACATTCTTTTTTATGACTAATGTTCCATAATGCCATTTCCTACTCCAGGGGATCTTTCTGACCCAGGGATTGAATCCATATCTCTTGCATCCTCTGCATTTGCAGGTGGATTTTTTATCACTGTACCACCTGGGAAGCCCTGCACACAATATACATATATATACACCACATCTTCTTTATCCATTCATTTGTTGATGGACACTTAGGTTTCTTCCATATCTTGGCAATTATAATAATGCTGTTTATGAATTGGGTGCCTGTATCTTTTCAAATTAGTGTATTTTTTTTTTTTTTTTGCCTTTTTTTTTCAGATATATACTCAGGAATGGAATTGCTGGGTCACTAAGACTTATCAATTTAAACTTCTATGTATCACTTAAGTTCATACAGCACTCCTGTGGCTATTTCAATGAGCTTACTTCAATCCTTAATCATTCTTTATAAGGATTTCTGCAATAGATGCCAAACACTCTGTCAGCCTTCCATCTCTTCTCCCAAAAATCCAATCTCTAAGTTACTTCCAGAAAGAGCTTTCTAAAAAAAATTTGGCATGTCATCTTCCAGCCTAAATTTGTAAGTAATGTCCTATCTTTCGAGCATAAAGTCCCCAAACTTTTGCATGACATTTAAGATGTTTTCTTTTCCTTTTGAATATGGCTTAGTTGATTTTTATATGAATTCTGTGTCCCAGTTATACTGAGTTTCTTAAAATTCTGTATATATGACTTATTTTCTCACAATCTGATGGTTGTTTAAATTCATCTCCTTTCATGTACTTACTATAATTAATATTTGTGTATGGCAAGCTCTTATATCCACAAAGATTTTCAGGGAAAACCTTTAATGTAATTTCTACCCCAACACTCTTTAGGAGCATTGGGTCTTTCTTCACAGGGCTCCTGCAAGGTCACTCCATACCTCCTTCAGAGAAAAACATGACACATTCTAATAGTTTATTTTTCTGTTTGTTTCTCTGCTGAACTCTGAACTCTTGGATCTAAGCACTTTTATCATTGTATTTCTGATACTTCCATTGTGCCTGGCACATAGTAGACAACCAGTGTTTGTTTGGGAATGAATAGTGAGAAAGACAATTGTAATGTAAAGACTGAAGACTCTTCATGACGTCAGCTTTTTAAAAAGCAAAATTTCAGAGAATTAGTTGTTTTTGCTTGCAGTGATTTCTTGTGACAACACATGACTGATTTTGTATTTGCTTTCATCATTTTATTTTGTTTTCCACTGAGACATTTGATACTGCTTTGTAGTTTTCTGTTGTTTTTATGCTCTGGAATGTATGTAATAACAGGAGATAATGTTGATTTGTCTTAAGATTTAGGTCACTACTCAGGAAAACACAATTGAAAACACATTTTTAACTAAGATTATATATTGATTAGGTCTTCCCTGGTGGCTCAGAGGTAAAAAATATGCCTGCTAATAGAGGAGACACGGTTTCAATCCCTAAGTCAGGAAGATCCCCCAGAGAAGGAAATGGCAACCCACTCCAGTATTCTTGCCTGAGAAATTCCAGGGACAGAAGGAGCCTGGAAGGCTACATGGGGTCACAAAGAGTTGGAACACAGCTTAGTGACTAAACAAAAGCATTAACAGTACATTAATTACATGATGTTAAATGAGTGTGTAGTCTATTTGTCTTAAAGGGAGATTATAGAGATAGGGTAAACTCAGGAGACTATCTTTTATAGTTTTTTCTGGCAAAAAAAAGAAAAAAGAAAAAAATACCAAAGATATTGCAATTATCAGGAAAGATTAGGTCATACTGTAGTAAAACAAAATAGCTCCACCTGTCCCCAAATTTCAAGATCTCAGACACTCTACATCATGAAACTTCACTTCTTTTTAGTGCTACAAACCCATGCATAACAGAACCTCTTCACTCCATACAGTTACTCAGAGATCCAGGCTAACAACATGATCCCATCCTGGAGATGCACCTCAGGAAACATGAAGTTTTGCTAAAGCAACAACATAGAAAGGGAATGCAGAATTGTGCTTTTTTTTTTTTTTTTTTCCCCTTCTATGATACACTTCATTTTGATCACAGTTCAGTGGACAGAACTAGTCACATCATCTTACCTAATGCCAGGGGGCGCTGAATACATAATGGTGCAGATACAACTGTTGGTGAGTGGTTATTTCTGCCACACTCCTGTGGTACTTGTTCATAGATTCTTATAATAATCCAGTCTTAGAAAAGGTAGTAAAATTTATGAGAAGAGAGAGAGAGAAAACAAAGACCTTTTATTTCTGTCTTTCCAATAAGCAAACTGCCCTTCATTTGAGATTCAAATTCTAAGTCCCCTGTTTCTCAATCACTCTGTCTGTCTGTCTATCTATCTATCTATGGAGGATAACAAGCAAAGCAGGACATTTTGTCTAGAAATTTCATATTTATTGAATTGCATATAGAATGTGAAAAGAAATATAATAATTAAATGAAATAAAAATTTAAATTTGTCAACAAGAATTTTCTCACTCTGTGGTGCAGTATCTAACATTGCTTTTTAAACACAAGAGAGAGCATATTGGCTGATAGTATTGAAAAGTTCAGGCATTGGCTGAATTGACCTGCGGCTCAGCTGTGCCCTGTTGCTCTAATAATGATGTCAGTACCTGGGTTCTCTTTTTAATTTCCCACTTCTAAATCAACTCTGCTCTATTGGGGCTTTCTTTCTAGGAAAACCCTTGTCACAAAGGTTCCTTGGTCATCTCTACTCCCTATCTGCGGATTAAAAGTGAGGTTACAAGGAGGAATACATTAGCAGCTAAAGGCAGTATCTAGAATAAGCTAGGGCATTTAGTTAAACATTTCCTAAGTTTTGGTTATTCTACCTTTGCTGTTCCAGCAAGAGTCTGGAAGGAGAATTTCATTACTGTAGCTTGAATCAGATGTTCAAATCTTAACTAGTCAGTGTGATTAGTAGATCAATGTGAATGGCCAGGCCTACATCATTTGTCCACACTTGCAGGGAGGGGGAGCCTGGTGGGCTGCCGTGTATGGGTCTCACAGAGTCGGACGCAACTGAAGCGACTTAGCAGCAGCAGCAGCAGCAGAAAGAAGGGATGTGTTTGTGGTCAGCTCTATCTGACATCCTTGGACTGATTGTTGGGGAGGGGGTCTCCTTGAAGAGGAAAGGGACCCTGGGAAGACAAAATAAACAAATTGCTTATCCTGCTTGGTATACTCCAAACATTAGCACATTTATGTGGCGTTCTGTATTTGCATATATAAGGTATACTGATAAAATTTCATTTCACTTAAGATATAATTTCTGTCAATGTTTCATACATTATTCAAAATTAACAATTATAATGGAGAAAAATACTCAGAGTGAATATAGACTACTTAAATTTTTAAGTCTTAGAGGAGTAGAATTTTCCTTCTGAAATAAAAGTAAGTATTTTTATGTCTTTGATAGTTAATTATTTAATCAAACTATAACTTTTTTATTTGCATAGATGAAACTTTTTTGTTTCCCCCAAATGCCAACTTTTTAGCAGTAAAATGTATTAAGTACATTAAGTACTGTCAATGCTTTTGCCCTGCCCTTGCTGTGTTTAACTTAGGTTAAAAATTGCATAAGCCATTGATTATTGAAAAACATATATTTCCAGGTGTACAGTATGATCTCAACGTTTATTTTTATAAACAAGTCATATTAATGTGATTATTACCTTTTAAGTGTTTTACTACATGGAAAAGAATAGGTTAATTGACTTGGTGTTCTTAAGTATTAGATTGGTAAATTCATCAGGAAATTGAATAGTTTAGTTCAAATCTAATTAATTTTTATTTGGGACATCTGTATATTTGTTACAGCAATCTGCTATGTTATTACCTTATGATCAGTTATATTAAAAAATAATACTATAAACATCATACCAGATTGCATTTTTCAAAAATCCTAAACATATACACCACGTGCATTTAAATTACTATACTTATCTCCAGTAATTATGTTTCTAATCATTTTATTAAAGATTTTCTCAGATCTATAATGATCTCAAAATATCTCTGGAAAATGTCTGAAATATGTTACTTTTCATAAAGCAAGCACTGTTACAGTATTTTCTCTCCAAAAAAAATCATCTTGAATTAAAATTTGATTCATTTTACAATTTAAACCACCAAACATTTTCCTATACCGGCAGCCAATATCAGAGGAAATTTCCTTGGATTCTAAGTGAGTTCTTGATTTCAAGTAGAATTTGTACGTATTTTAAAGCATTTATGATTACTGGTTTGACAGCTGTTTTAATCATTTCCATATAAACTGTTATTTATGTCTTTTAATGTTAAGCTTCTAGTTATCCTTCTTTTTTTTACTATACTATCTCACATCCATATTCTAATATTTATATAACAGTCTTTCCCCAGCCTCCTCACCACCACCACCTTTTCATTTCCATTACAATAATCTTTTTACTATTTTTATTACCAAAAAATTGCTCTATATGCCAATATTCTGATATTATTATTGCTCAGAAAGACATTTATCCATTGGCCAAGACTTAAGGTTTGTGGAGGTAAATAAATTCTGCTCCCACATTCACAAACTGGTCTTTTTTACCAGAAGATGTTTCAATTAATTTTATCTTTCTACCATATTGAAGAATAGCTGTAATAAATTTTCATTTATGAATTGGAACAGTCCTGATCCATGACCCATCTGAGAGTTTCCATCTCTCATTTCTATTTTCTGTGACAGTATGCTTGGTGCCAGAGGAGAACTTTCAAAATAATTCTGTCATGTGAAAGCTGCAGTGTGGTTCTCACAGAAAGAACTCTCCTAGCATCAGATTTATGCAACAAAACACACAACAGAAACCTGGTCATTTCTGTAAGATGGTACATGCGGATTTGGAATCAAGCCTTCAGATTTTGTGTTTATACTTGAGGTCATAAAATTTCATAAAAATGACCGTAGTTATCAAGAACAACAACAACAACGAATCTTTAAATAACATTTTAGAATCCAATATGTATAGTGGATTTTTGTATCTGTCCATGGAATACCTACAGTAAACCTGTATAAAGAATAAATATTCTCAGGCTCAAGGTTAAGGATATATATATATATAAACACACAAATCAAGAAGCCAAACCCCAAAACTATTTTGTGCAACCTATTTTATTATTTAACATTGATAAAGTGAGCATTTCCCCCCCCATTTTCAACACTATTTAACCTGGAGTTGAAAGGAGTTAAACAGAAATCTAAAATCTCTCCTTAGTGATTTAGACTTTTCCCCCTTAGGCAACCAGAGAATAGTGTAGGATTTTGTGGAAAGTTGAAGGGGATGTATCAGGGAGTCAGGGGTACTCTACAACTGCTGTTAACCAAGTCTGTGGAGGTAATCTGAAAACTAGATCCTCCAGACTAGTGTCGGGTATATGTTAAACCTCAGTTTTAATTTACAGCCGGTAATTTAGTTTCCTTGGCAGTAATTCATAAATCCCCATTTCGTTCCACCACCACTGCATGATAATGGTGCTTTATCCAGAGCAGCTTCTATCATCACTAAAGCCCGCTTCTCAAGCCAGGACGGCTTCCGCTTAGAGAATCCCACCCAATGCCAGTTTTAACAAATGCACAGCCTTATTGAAAATGTGCCGGTGTGTCTCACATTGTTATGCAGGTCCACAGTCATTAAAATTTTATCACGTAAACCCTGCTGTCTGCACAGAAGAGGAATTGAAAATATTGGCAAGGGATGATCACACATTTTATCGGAATCTCCTAAAAGAGAAAACCAACATGTTTAGAGCAAGAAGGAACAAAAATAACATTGCCTTTAATTTAAATGTAACAAAATGTCAGAAACCTCTGAAATTGACATTTATCTCTACTGTTCATTTTCACATTTCCCTTGAATGTCTCAGTTTCCCAAAGTTGCATGACAGTTTGATGCAGTTGCAACAATATGATTTCCATAGCTTTCTCTTAGAAAGCTGGTGTTAATCAAAGGAGACCCCTGAGACCTAAAGGCAGCACACTGTTGATTACAGTGTTGACTTATCAAAAGATTGAGAGATTACTGGGTTTAGCGCTTTATGTAGGAGTAGAGATTTGAATTGGAGAAGGAAATGGCAACCCACTCCAGTGTTCTTGCCTGGAGAATCCCAGGGACGGGGGAGCCTGGTGGGCTGCTATCTATGAGGTCGCACAGAGTCGGACACGACTGAAGCAACTTAGCAGCAGCAGCAGAGATTTGAATGGCTGGACACTTGATTTGGAGAATTGGAATTTAGGTTAGATATCTGAATATGATCAGTGAATATGATAAAATATGAAAAAGGAAGGCAGATAAAATATGAAACAGTGGGGCAAAACCAATCTCGCAATACCTACAACATTTTTGTGAAAGTCACATGCATTCCCCTCCAAAATAGTCTTCCTTACTGTTGTGTCTGAATACATTTTGTTTATTGTGAGGTGTGGCATTTATGCTTTTCCTTTTCCTATTTAGAATAGATAGTGACTTTCCTAATTGTGCTTTTCCAATTTCCATGAATAACATGAGTAATCACTTTGAAAATCTATCAGAGCTTTGAAAATATATGAGTTCTTCTAAATTATCATATTTGAACATTTTATTGTTTGAAACAGTTTAATGATTTAATAGGTTTTCAAAGTTAAAATCAGAATGTGGTCAGATAAATTCTAAGCGGATGAGAAAATCAACCAAGAATAAATGTTTGATTGTGTGCTAAATTCCTAAATATTTCTATTACTTTGTACATATATAGGGCTTCCCAAGTGGCTCATTGGGTAAAGAATCTGCTTGCAATGCAGGAGATGCAGGAGATGTGGGTTTGATTCCTGAGTTGGGAAGATCTCCTGGAGGAGGGCATGGCAACCCACTCCAGTATTCTTGCCTGGAGAATCCCATGGACAGAGGAACCACTGGGGTAGGGGCTTGAGTCCTTAGGGTCGCAGAGTCAGACACGACTGAAGCAAATGAGCACGCATGCATGCATATATAAGACAACAGCTCTCAACCATGGTAACCTGACTCTGAGTAGTGTTGTAGTAGTAGGTACAAATTTGCTCTGATATATCTTTTCCTCTTCAGTCTTTTGAGATTGTAGAGACAAATTTGGTAGGAAGATTTCTTGACTTCAAGCAACGTTAATTAATACATGCTCAAATTTACCTTAGGCACCTTCTCATAATTACTATTTTTTTCTTAACAAACCAAAAATTAATATATGATTTAATTTTCATAATATAATTTTAACATCTAGTTTAAGTTATAGGACTATATCTTACATATTTATTTGAAGCAGTTTTTCTTTATTTTGAAGTTCAATTTCTAAGTTTCTTTTTAAAAGATTCAAAAATTAAGAGAGGCATGAGGTTTTAATGAACAGTTCCAAGTGTTCACTTAAGAAATTGGAAACTGTATATTAATTCTATGAATATAATTCAGCCATCATGTGAATTCTGAATAAATACAATGGAAAATTGAGGTGGAGATTATATCTATTAATTATATACATATAAATGTATCTTAGCACATTCATATAAGAATAAACCTTGATAGGACATTTTGGAAATAGACACTGTACATGACATGAACACTTTGGGCTGTACATACCTGCCTGCCACTGTATTCCATGGCCCACCTCTGGGGTGAAATCTATTTGTGAAACAACTGAGCAAATTTTTCAGCTTGGAGCTTCAGAAATGTCATGAAGAAATGAACAAATTATTTGATAATCATTGAACCTGCACTTTTTCTCTTTAAACATTGTAAGATATGCATGTACAGATAAATAAATATGCATATGTGTATATGTGCCTGTCAGTCACTCAATCATGTCCAACTCTTTGTGACCCTATGGATTATGGCCCACAAGACTCCTCTGTCCATGGAATTCTCCAAGCAAGAATACTGTAGTGGGTTGCCATTCCCTTTGCTAGGGGATCTTCCTGATCAAAGGATTGAACGAGGGTGTCCTGCACTGCAGGCAGACTCTTTACCGCCTGAGTCACCAAGAGGGGAATATACACATATGCAAATGTATTTTATATATAACCAACAGATTGCAATATTTTAAGGCCACTATATTCATTATGTAGTCATATAATTCTTTTCCGTAGGAATGAAATATTATTCTAAGATTGACTAAGACAGTAAAACAAATTATCTAAACTTTCAGCAATGAAATATCCCTGAAATTACATGCATTAAATTGTAGTTCGAATAGTTTAAACTGTTTTGAACAGAAAAAAATTTTAGGAAGTGGAAGAATATTCTGGTATGAAAAATTTAGACCTAAACAATGTCACAGTATATTTTTCAGGAGAAAAAGTTTACTATATTTATTTCCTCAGAGTTGGTTCTACCATATATCTATGGGTAACACAAGGTAGCCCAGGTAGAACACGGGTATGTATTTTACAGTGTGCATTGGTTTGTGCTTTTATTTCTCTCTCTTTAACTGAGCAAGCTAGAAATCATTAGTAAAATCTCATTTCACCAATAATGAAGATTTTGGTATGACTATCATGTTATTGCTGCTGTTGTTCAGTTGCTAAGTCATGTCTGACTCCTTGTGACCCCGTGGATGGCAGCATGCCAGGTTTCCCTGTCCTTCACTATCTCCCAGAGTTTGCTCCAATTCACGTCCATTGAATTGGTGACACTATCTAACCATCTCATCCTCTGCTGCCTTCTTCTCCTTTTGCCTTCAGTCTTTCCCAGCATCAAGGTCTTTTCCAATGAGTCAGCTCTTCGCATCAGGTGCCCGAAATATTGGTGCTTCAGCTTCAACATCAATCTTTCCAATGAATATTCAGGGTTGATTTCTTTTAGAATTGACTGGTTGGATCTTCTTGCAGTCCAAGGGACTCTCAAGAGTCTTCTCCAACACCACAGTTCAAAAACATCAATTCTTCAGCACTCAGCCTTCTTTATGGTCCAACTCTGATATCCATAAATGACTACTGGAAAAACCATAGCTTTGACTATATAGGAAAAAAAAAAGTAAAGTGATATCTTTGCTTTTTAGTACACTGCTAGGCTTGTCATAGCTTTCCAAGGAGCAAGTACCTTTAAATTTCATGGCTGCAGTTACCACCTGAAGTGATTTTTAAGTCCAGGAAAATAAAATCTGTCACCGCTTCAACTTTTTCCCCATCTATTTGCCATGAAGTGATGGGACCGGATACCATGATTGTGATTTTTTGAATGTTACGTTTTAAGTCATCTTTTCCTCTCTCCTCTTTCACTTTCATCAAGAGGCTTTTTAGTTCCTCTTTGATTTCTGCCTTTAGAGTGGTATCATCTGCATATCTGAGGCTGTTGATATTTCTCCCGGCAATCTTGACTCCAGCTTGTGATTCATCTAGCCGGGCATTTCTCATGATGTGCTCTGCATGTAAGTTAAATAAGCAAGATGACAATATACAACCTGGTTGTACCCCTTTCCCAAATTTGAACTAATCAGTGTTCCATGTAAGGTTCCAGCTGTCATAGGCAAGATCAGTATACTGAAAATGTAATGAATTGACCTTAGGTTATTAGATATGTATGTTATTGTTTACAGTTCAAATAATATGTAACATGTATTTAAGTGTATATCACAGCCCATTTTATCTATGAAAATTAAAATAAGACAGCACCCTTTTCAAATTTGTAAGTTGTAATAGTGGTTTCTTATAAAAACAAATTGAGTCTAAATTTCTTTCTAATCCTTGCTGTCTTCAGTGAATAGATGTCTCATTTATTGTTTTGTTTATCAGTGAATTGAAATGCACATTAAGTGTTCTAAAGATATTGAATGTCTTGTTTCACAGACTGTCTGGGAATGATTTTCAGTATAAGAAGATTCAATCACATATTCCTTAAGCAATAAAGACATTTAGTAACCTCATATCAGAGAGGGAATCAGTTCCAAGGATCAGTGACTCAGTGATGTGGAGGGTAGATGTTTCAAAATTCTCTTGTCCTCTCTTCTATATCACAAGAAGACTGCCACAGCACTGATTTCCATGGCCTCATACTCTTGTTCCAGGCAGAAAGACATTCTTTAAATCATACACCCTCATTAGCAAACCGTTATGTATAACCCCAACATCTATCTTCTCACAGCTTGGATAGCAACATTTTTTCATATTAATGTTCCATTTTTTTTTTCTTTTAGTCTTTTAGTGTCTTATGTGTGACAGATGAACTCAGCCCCTCTTTATATTTGAAAAAACACTTCCTAAACATTGAGTTAGTTCCATTTACTGCCCTCCCCCTTTATTATTACTTTTCCATTGCTTATATGGTGCTGTCATTTACATGAACATTAATTTTTCATTGCAGTCACCCATAGCTTTAATGTGGAAAATATTTCATTATCCTGCTTCAAAATTAAATAAAAATATAGATGTACTATAACAAAGATTCACAACAAAAAGAGAGAGAAAGAGACATTTTAATTCTCACTGGTATGAAGGTGACCATTATAGCCTACTTACTTGTACATTTATGTAGAAGGATGATGGAAAAAAAAATGGACAGGAAGTCAAGGTAGGATGTCCAGGTTGTATTCCAAGGATTTCTGCAGACCTATTAAAAATTATTTTCAAACAATTTAGAAGGGAACTTAGCAAACAGACTAAAAACATGGGCCAATGCTAGATTTCTGTGACTCAGATTTTGCAAACTATAGAAACCATTCTGGTAGATCTACAACTAATAACTGATTTGGTTGCTTCAAAACAATACAGGTTGCTGTACTTAGAAGGCAAGCTCTTCAAACCGTTACTCAGAAACTTGCCTGGAATAGCATCAATCCTCTTAAATGTATTAAAAATTAACTCTTAAACTGGGGACCCTTAATGCAATATAACTAATGGTACTTATACGTTCACAGTTTTAACTCAAACTAAAAAAATAGCATGGATATTTGTCCAAATAGTCTTATAATGAGTCTCATTAAAATTGGGTTAAAAAAAGCATGTAA
The DNA here is from genome assembly GCF_002263795.3 of Bos taurus. Lineage (NCBI taxonomy): Eukaryota > Metazoa > Chordata > Mammalia > Artiodactyla > Bovidae > Bos > Bos taurus. The sequence goes on along the minus strand of NC_037339.1, from coordinate 40,354,402 downwards.
TAACTTCCTAGTTTTAAATTTTAATCTTAGGACAAAGTGGACCATTTTCTTTTTTAATATTCAACAGAATTTTTGCATGCATACAAACGATTTTATACTTCTCTACATTGGAAATGTTTACTTCTTATATGTTTCTTATTATTAAAACTGTCAGTTTAATTTTAAAAACTGTCAGGGAACGTTTAATTTTAAGGAATCCTATATGTTGTTTTCTGTTTCTCAAGGGCCTTATGTTCCTTATCAGATCCTGGAAAACAGAAACAAGCAGAGCTGCAGGCAGTTTTCAGGACTGAGGTCATGAGACAGAACACATCCATGGATTCCTTTCAGTAACCTTTTACTTTTCTGTAAAACTACTTCATCATGTTCCTATTTCCAACACATGGATTGTCTTCTGGCCCTCTGACGATTGTTATTCCCCTAGTTACTGTTGTTATGGCCCTATGACGATTGTTATTCCCTTAGTTACAGTTGTTATGCACTTGGTTTCGGTGTTTTTGCTCGACTTTATTTTTCTGCCTAAAGCTTCCTTGTATAACCATATATAAGCACACTCTGCCATGATTAAAACACCCTTGTTCCACTAGAGACTTGGGTCCCCTGCGTCCTTCTTTTCTTGGCCTTCTTTTCATCGACTCCTGTCCCCAGGTTCTGGTCTGTCGAGAAGACCATAACAAAAAACCATTTAGCAATTGCCTTCACATCTACAATCTATGAGTGCTGGCTTTTCTAACAACTTCCACTGGAAGCCCAATGGCTAATTGCAAAATTATTGCCGACACAGGTACACCTGTGCTCTCTGTAGAACTGCTTTTCTTATTAAAACTTTTGTGAACATTCGTTTTGAAATTATTTTTCCCCCTATTTATCATTGGCAAGTTTCTACAGGATGATATGACATCTTAGTAAAAGACCAGAAGAGGTGTGTCTCTTTGAAAAGCAAAGTTTCCAAAAGTAGCTTCTCTTAACTCTGTAATAAAAAATCGGCAACAATATAAACATTGTTAATTCTCAATAAAGTATACTAACAAGTCAAATATTTCAGATATAAATAATATAAATGAAATTTATAAATAATTAAAAATCCAATATTTTACAAAATTATATTTAAACATAGAAAAACAAGGTATTTTGAAGGGTACAAGTATTACTTGCTTTTACAGGTTAGAAAAGAGTTAAAAGTTCTGGAAGAAATTATTACTGTAAGTGCAGAAAATATGGATAATTTTTAACTTCAGAAAAGACAAAAAGATAGGACACTAAAAGATGAACTCCTCAGGTCGATAGGTGCCCAATATGCTACTAGAGAAGAGTAGAGAAACAACTCCATAAAGAATGAAGGGATGGAGCCAGAGCAAAAACAACACCCAGTTGTGGATGTGACTGGTGATAGAGGCAAAATCCAATGCTGGAAAGAGCAATATTGCATAGGAACCTGGAATGCTAGGTCCATTAATCAAGGCAAATTGGAAGTGGTCAAACAGGAGATACAAGCGTGAACGTAGACATTGTAGGAATCAGCAAACTAAAATGGGCTGAAATGGGTGAATTTAACTCAGATGACCATTATATCTACTACTATGGGTAGGAATCCCTTAGAAGAAATGGAATAGCCATCATAATCAGCAAAAGAGTCTGAAATGCAGTACTTGGATGCAATCTTGAAAATGACAGAATGATCTCTGTTCATTTCCAAGGCAAGCCATTCAATATCACAGTAAACCAAGTCTATGCCCCAATCAGTAATGCAGAAGAAGCTGAGGTTGAATGGTTCTATGAAGACCTACAAGACCTCTTAGAACTAACACCCAAAAAAGATGTCCTTTTCATTATAGAGGACTGGAATGCAAAAGTAGGAAGTCAAGAAACACCTGGAGTAACAGGCAAATTTGGCCTTGGAGTACAAAATGAAGCATGGCAAAAGATAATAGAGTTTTGCCAAGAGAACACACTGCTCATAGCAAACACCCTCTCCCAACAACACAAGAGAAGACTCTACACATGGACATCAGCAGATGGTCAACACCAAAATCAGATTGATTATATTCTTTGCAGCCAAAGATGGATAATTTCTATACAGTCAGCAAAAAAAAAAAAAAAAAGAATGGGAACTGACTATGGCTCAGATCATGAACTCCTTATTGCCAAATTCAGACTTAAATTGAAGAAAGTAGGGAAAACCACCAGAACATTCAGGTATGACCTAAATCAAATCCCTTACGATTATACAGTAGAAGTGAACAATAGATTTTTTTTAAATTAATTTTATTTTATTTTTAAACTTTACATAATTGTATTAGTTTTGCCAAATATCAAAATGAATCTGCCACAGGTATACCTGTGTTCCCTATCCTGAACCCTCCTCCCTCCTCCCTCCCCATACCATCCCTCTGGGTCGTCCCAGTGCACCAGCCCCAAGCATCCAGTATTGTGCATCGAACCTGGACTGGCATCTCATTTCATACATGATATTTTACATGTTTCCATGCCATTCTCCCAAATCTTCCCACCCTCTCCCTCTCCCACAGAGTCCATAAGACTGTTCTATACATCAGTGTCTCTTTTGCTGTCTCGTACACAGGGTTATTGTTACCATCTTTCTAAATTCCATATATATGCGTTAGTATACTGTATTGGTGTTTTTCCTTCTGGCTTACTTCACTCTGTATAATAGGCTCCAGTTTCATCCACCTCATTAGAACTGATTCAAATGTATTCTTTTTAATGGCTGAGTAATACTCCATTGTGTATATGTACCATCGCTTTCTTATCCATTCATCTGCTGATGGACATCTAGGTTGCTTCCATGTCCTGGCTATTATAAACAGTGCTGCGATGAACATTGGGGTACACGTGTCTCTTTCCCTTCTGGTTTCCTCAGTGTGTATGCCCAGCAGTGGGATTGCTGGATCATAAGGCAGTTCTATTTCCAGTTTTTTAAGGAATCTCCACACTGTTCTCCATAGTGGCTGTACTAGTTTGCATTCCCACCAACAGTGTAAGAGGGTTCCCTTTTCTCCACACCCTCTCCAGCAGTTATTATTTGTAGACTTTTGGATCGCAGCCATTCTGACTGGTATGAAATGGTACTTCATAGTGGTTTTGATTTGCATTTCTCTGATAATGTGAACAATAGATTTAAGGGACTAGATCTGATAGACAGAGTGCCTGATGAACTATGGACCGAGGATCATGACATTGTACAGGAGACAGGGATCAAGACCATCCCCAAGGAAAAGAAATGTAAAAAGGCAAAATGGCTGTCTGAGGAGGCCTTACAAATAGCTAGGAAAAGAAGAGAAGTGAAAAGCAAAGAAGAGAAGGAAAGATATACCCATTTACATGCAGAGTTCCAAAGAATAGCAAGGAGAGATAAGAAAGCTTTCCTCAGCGATCAATGCAAAGAAATAGAAGAAAACAACAGAATGGAAAAGACTAGAGATCTCTTCAAGAAAATTAGAGGTAGCAAGGGAACATTTCATGAAAAGATGGGCTCAATAAAGGACAGAAATTGTATGGACCTAACAGAAGCAGAAGATATTAAGAAGAGGTGGCAAGAATACACAGAAGAACTGTACAAAAAAAGATCTTCATGACCCAGATAATCATGATGGTGTGATCACTCACTTAGAGCCAGATATCCTGGAATGTGAAGTCAAGTGGGCCTTAGGAAACATCACTACAAACAAAGCTAGTGGAGGTAATGTAATTCCAATTGAGCTATTGCAAATCCTGGAAGATGATGCTTTGAAAGTGCTGCACTCAATATGCCAGCAAATTTGGAAAATTCAGCAGTGGCCACAGGACTGGAAAAGGTCAGTTTTCATTCCAGTCCCTAAGAAAAGCAATGCTAAAGAATGCTTAAATTACTGCACAATTGCACTCATCTCACACGCTAGTAAAGTAATGCTCAAAATTCTCCAAGCCAGTCTTTAGCAATACATGAAGCATGAACTTCCAGATGTTCAAGCTGGTTTTAGAAAAGGCAGAGGAACAAGAGATCAAATTGCCAATATCTGCTGGTTCTTCGAAAAAGCAAGAGAGTTCCAGGAAAACATCTGTTTCTGCTTTATGGACCATGCCTAAGCCTTTGACTGCATGGATCACAATAAACTGTGGAAAATTCTGAAAGAGATGGGAATACCAGACCATCTGTCCTGCCTCTTGAGAAACCTGTATGCAGGTCAGGAAGCAACAGTCAGAACTGGACATGGAACAACAGACTGGTTCCAAATAGGACAAGGGGTATGTCAAGGCTGTATATTGTCACCCTGCTTATTTAACTTATATGCAGAGTATATCATGAAAAACACTGGGCTGGAAGAAGCACAAGCTAGATTCAAGTTTGATGGGAGAAATATCAATAACCTCAGATATGCAGATGACACCACCCTTATGGCAGAAAGTGAAGAGGAACTCAAAAGCCTCTTGAGGAAAGTGAAAGAGGAGAGTGAAAAAGTTGACTTAAAGCTCAACATTCAGAAAACGAAGATCATGGCATCTGGTCCCATCACTTCATGGGAAATAGATGCGGAAACAGTGGAAACAGTGGCTGACTGTTTTCTGGGACTCCCAAATCACCGCAGATGGTGATTGCAGCCATGAAATTAAAAGATGCTTACTCCTGGAAGGAAATTTATTACCAACCTAGACAGCATATTAAAAAGCAGAGACATTACTTTGTCAACAAAGGTCCATCTAGTCAAGGCTACTGTTTTTCCAGTGGTCATGTATGGGTGTGAGAGTTGTACTATAAAGAAAGTTGAGCACTCAAGAGCTGATGTTTCTGAAGTGTGGTGTTGGAGAAGACTCTTGAGAGTCCCTTGGGCTGCAACGCTATCCAACCAGTCCATCCTAAAGGAGAACGGTCCTGGATGTTCATTGGAAGGACTGATATTGAACTGAAACTTCAATACTTTGGCCATCTGATGCGAGAGCTGACTCATTTGAAAAGATCCTGCTATTGAGAAAGATTGAGGGCAGGAGGAAAAGGGGACGAGAGGATGAGATGGTTGGATGGCATCACCGACTCTATAGACATGGGTTTGGGTGGTCTCCAGGAGTTGGTGATGGACAGGGAGTCCTGGCGTGCTGTGGTTCATAGGGTCACAAAGAGTCAGACAGGACTGAGTGACTGAACTGAAGTAAACTGATATATACATATATTTTAATTTTCCGAAATAACTTTTTTTTATCAGTTTTCTCATTACACAAATTATGGATGTTTTCAACTTTAGATTATACTGTCGTTTCATTATTGGCTCTTTTCTTAACACCTGTTTTCAAAGTAGTTGATGGCTGAAAAAAAAAAAAAATAGAGAGGCAACATTACAGCTCTCTGAAAGTTTTCCATAAAGGTTCCTTTTTTCCCCCCTTAACTCGTTTATGCTTTGAATACAAAGTTAGTGTGAAGCTGTAATTATTTTTCTTTATTCTACTCCCAAAATGTCAATTTTGAAATCATAGCATGTAATTTTAGGGCTAGTTATTTAAGTTTTCTGTATCAGTGTTACTAGGAACTGAAGGGATTACTGTGAGTGACCTGTTTAAATACAAAATATGTAAACTTTACTGAAGGGATTACTGTGAGTCACCTGTTTAAATACAAAATATGTAAACTTACTTTAGGAGTTTTGGATTATTAGATGTTCTTATACCTGCTACTTTTTATCATCAAAATTTTAAAAATTTGCTTCCTAAGTCAGATAGCACCTTTAATTAGCTATGGGGGAAGCGTAAATTTTAATATATGGAGGGAGAGATCCTCTACCTTCAGGGTAAAGGCTCTAAGGAAATATAGAGAGCAAACTAATCTTTTCATAAACAGTATTTTGGGCAGAAGACACCTAGATTCTGGCAGAAGTATCCTCAGTCTCAGTTGGAATAATCTACTCTGGGAAACAAGGCTCAGTCCTAGAGGCTCTTCGGAGCATTCTCAATTAGGGGAACAATTTTTTGTCTTCCATTTTGCCCATTTGTGCTCATAGAAGATGTTTTGCTATTGGTCCAAAGTGACAGTTCCAGTGCAGGGTATGCCTGGGACACTTTTTCTACTCATGCAAGACAACATATAGTCTCTTTCAGATAATAGGATCACTAAACCAGCAAATTTGGAAAACTCAGCAGTGGCCACAGGACTGGCAAAGGTCAGTTTTGAGTCCAATCCCATAGAAAGGCAATGCCAAAGAATGCTCAAACTACCGCAAAATTGCACTCATCTCACACGCTAGTACAGTAATGCTCAAAATTCTCCAAGCCAGGCTTCAGCAATATGTGAACCGTGAACTTCCTGATGTTCAAGCTGGTTTTAGAAAAGGCAGAGGAACCAGAGATCAAATTGCCAACATCTGCTGCATCATGGAAAAAGCAAGAGAGTTCCAGAAAAACATCTATTTCTGCTTTGTTGACTATGCCAAAGCCTTTGACTGTGTGGATCACAATAAACTGTGGAAAGTTCTGAAAGAGATGGGAATACCAGACCACTTGATCTGCCTCTTGAGAAATTTGTATGCAGGTCAGGAAGCAACAGTTAGAACTGGACATGGAACAACAGACTGGTTCCAAATAGGAAAAGGAGTACGTCAAGGCTGTACATTGTCAACCTGTTTATTTAACTTATATGCAGAGTACATCATGAGAAACTCTGGACTGGAAGAAACACAAGCTGTAATCAAGATTGCCAGGAGAAATATCAATGACCTCAGATATGCAGATGACAGCAGCCTTATGGCAAAAAGTGAAGAGGAACTCAAAAGCCTCTTGATGAAAGTGAAAGTGGAGAGTGAAAAAGTTGGCTTAAATCTCAACATTAGGAAAACGAAGATCATGGCATCCAGTCCCATCACTTCATGGGAAATAGATGGGGAAACAGTGGAAACAGTGTCAGATTTTATTTTGGGGGGCTCCAAAATCACTGCAAATGGTGACTGCAGCCATGAAATTAAAAGACGCTTACTCCTTGGAAGGAAAGTTATGACCAACCTAGACAGCATATTCAAAAGCAGAGACATTACTTTGCCAACATAGGTTCGTCTAGTCAAGGCTATGATTTTTCCTGTGGTCATGTATGGATGTGAGAGTTGGACTGTAAAGAAGGCTGAGCACCGAAGAATTGATGCTTTTCAACTGTGGTGTTGGAGAAGAGTCTTGAGAGTCCCTTGGACTGCAAGGAGATCCAACCAGTCCATTCTGAAGGAGATCAGCCCTGGGATTTCTTTGGAAGGAATGATGCTAAAGCTGAAACTCCAGTACTTTGGCCACCTCATGTGAAGAGTTGACTCATTGGAAAAGACTCTGATGCTGGGAGGGATTGGGGGCAGGAGGAGAAGGGGACGACAGAGGATGAGATGGCTGGATGGCATCACTGACTCGATGGACGTGAGTCTCAGTGAACTCCGGGAGTTGGTGATGGACAGGGAGGCCTGGCGTGCTGCTATTCATGGGGTCTCAAAGAGTCAAACACCACTGAGCGACTGATCTGATCTCATCTGAAGCCAGCAAAAAAGTGGCTTGCTGGAAAATTGCAAAATTGGAGTTCCAATGTTTCTGCTCATTTTTACAATGATTTTGACAGGAAGATAAATGTTTATGATTTGTTTCCAATTATTATTTATTAAATTGAGAAATTTACCTGGAAAGAATGAAAAAAAAAAATAGAAAAACAAACTGAAAGTCTTTGAGTTTGGGGGTTGAAAAATGAAGAGTAATGAAAGGTTGCATTAGGTGAGTATTATTATGTATGCTTAAATGTTCTCACCAGAATTGCAATGTGCTTTCCTGGTTGGGAAAAATGATGAATAAGCATTGTTCCATAATGCATATTGATCATTCAAAAGCACACTGCAAACTAAAAGGCAAAACAACTTAGTCAAGGCTCTTAAAACATATCCAGGGAATTATGCCAATAAAGGAAGTTGCTTTCCAGGGAACACTGGGATATATTAGTTTTTGAATGAAGAGGTTAACCACTGAAGCACTTTTTTAGAAGGGGTAGAAAGACAGCAAATCTTGAAAATAGATAATTCTTCATGGTTGTGGACAGGCCTCCATGAGAATCTACACAGGATATTTTCAAGAAGTACATAATCAAAAGAGCGAAAATTTGCAGAAGACTGCATTTATATCCTTTTTAAGAAGCCATTATATTTTTTTCATGCTTCTTACCTTTAACAGCTTTTCACATATAAATTCCATCTCAGGACAAATTGGAAGAAGATATATTCCCCTCTCCTTCTGTTCTTCTTTCCTGATAACAAAAGATTTCAACAATAAATATTTTAGCAAAACTATAATTTCATGTCTTGACTTGGTATTATGAGTTCCATGACAGCAGATCCCTTTTCCCTTATTTTTGCATAATCAGAGTTTAAGTCAAAATATTTATTGAGTAAATTAAGAAATTGATAAAAATAAATTAACAGATTTATTTAAAATTACAGAATAAACTAAGCTATTTTTAGAAGCTAATTTGATTTCAGGCCAGCATGATTTTGCTAGAATTATCTCTCTGATATAATTCAACTCTAAGTTGAACTCTTACCTGAAGAAACAATAAAACTCCTTTGAGATGCCAAAATACATCTAGTCCTCACTTAAATTTACAGGTAATCCATTAAAATTAAGGTGTAATTTATTATAAGGCATCAATGTGTGTGTATTATAAATAGGCATTAAATAACATTTGTTTTCAATGTAGATATGTAATAGGTACTATTAAGACATTTAGAAGAAAAATGTATTAATAATGAAAGTATAAGAAAGGAAATTTATAGTCTTATAAGTCTTGAGTTAACTAACTTTTGCTGATTAAACACCTTTATCTTTTTCTCTAAATTTCACACTTTAAAAATAAATTTGTTCTATGTACATAGTGCTTTGCTTAACATGATACAACTATCCATCTAGGGGACTTCCTGGGGACCCAGCAAGTGAGACTCTACACTTCCACTGTAGGGGGTTCTGGTTCAACAGATCCCTGGTTGGGGAACTAAGATCTTGTGTGCCACAGGGCATGGCCAAAAAAAAAAAAAAAAAATTAATGCAAAAAATCCACGATGAACAAAAACTATCAAAAAAAATTTTTTAAGTGCAAGCATCTAGGATCTTAGCAGTGCCAAGAAGCATGTTTCAGGATATTGAAGAAGATTGAGGGGTTGGTGAGGGGAGGGGAGAAAAATGGAAAGTTTCTGGGAGTGGAAATGAAAACAGAAAAGCCACATGTGATTAAACAAAAGATGGAGGTGGGTATTCAAGACAAATTCACCTGTTTCATCATTTTGCTCCACGTACACATTCTAGTAATACACTGCAGAAATAAAAATAAAGTACTACTACCTGTTGAAATAGGAGAGAATCTTATAAATATGATATTGAATAAAAGAAGCCAGCTACCAGAAAACTTTATTGTGCAGTTCCATTTCCATAGAGATTTAAGAGAAGGCAAAAGTAATTTATGATGTTAGAACTCAGGAAAAGTGGTTAGGGAGGTTGTTATAATTGGGAGAGGGGACAAGAAAGCCTCTTTAATGCTGATAATATCCTAATTCTTGATCTAGCTCACAGGACAACAAACATTTTTCCATAAAGAGTCATATAATCTGTTTCAACTACTCAGCTCTGCTGTTCCTATGCAACGGCAACTATAGATAATAAATAAATAAATAGCCATTGTTGTATAAAAAAAAAAAAGAAAAAAAAAGAATTCATTCTATGTATATAGTGTTTTTCTTGCCTTAAAATTCATAACATCATAAAATAAAATATTACTTTTTTAAAAAGAAGATAGCACAAACAATTTAAAAAGTAGGCAGAAAATCAGCTACACAGTGGTCACACTAATGCTATATAGTATATTATAGTACTGTACAATGTTATAGCAATATATTAAAGTGTTATATATACACATATGTAGTAAAAGCACACACACACACATATATGTGCATATTCTTTAAACTATCTTTCTAGAAACTTTCAAAATGGATTTATTGAGGTAAAATTGAAGGGAATAAGACGCACATATTTAAAATGCAATTTGATAGGTTTTGAAATGTGGGTATACCTGTGAAGCCATCACCACAGTCAAATAGTGGATCCTTCAAACACCAACTTTTGCGTTCCAGTCCACTATGATGAAAAGGACATCTTTTTTTTGGTGCTGTTCAACTTCAGCTTCTTTGGCATTAGTGGTTGGGGCATAAACTTGGACTACTGTGATACTGAATGGTTTGCCTTAGAAACAAACAGAGAACATCCTGTCATTTTTGAGACTGCACCCAAATACTGCATTTCAGACTCTTTCATTGAAAATGAGGGCTACTCCCTTTCTTCTAAGAGATTCTTGTCCACAGTAGTAGATATAATGGTCATCTGAATTAAATTTGCACATTGCTGTCTATTACAAAGTAGAAATGCAGAAGTAGCAAGCTCGGCCTTGAAGTACAAAATAAAGCAGAGCAAAGGCTAACAGAGTTTTGTGAAGAGAATACACTGGTAATAGCAAACACCCTTTTTTAACAACATAAGAAATGACTCTACACTTGGACATCACCGGATGGTCAATACTGAAATCAGATTGATTATATACTTTGCAGGTAAAGAAGCTCTATACAGTCCGCAAAAACAAGACTGGTAGCTGACTGTGGCTCAGATCATGAACTCATTGCATAATTCAGACTTAAATTGAAGAAAGTAGGGAAAACCATTAGGCCATTAAGGTCTGAATCAAATCCCTTATGATTATGTAAGCAATGTGTCCTTGATGGACCAGTGTGTCCATCAAAGCTCACTTGATGTCTGGCTTTATTGAATCTATAGTCAAATAGATTCAAGGGATTCAATCTGATAGACAGTTACCGAAGAACTATGAATGGAGGTTTGTAATATTGTCCAGGAGGCAGTGATCAAAACCATCCCTAATAAAAAGAAATGCAAAAAGACAAAATGGTTGTCTAATGGGGCCTTATGAATAACTGAGAAAAGAGAAGTGAAAGACAGAAGAAAAGGAAAGATATACCCATCTGAATGCAGAGTTCCAAAGAATAGCATGGAGACATAAGGAAGCCTTCCTAAGTGAACAATGCAAAGAAAGAGAGGAAAAGAGTAGAATGGGGAAGACTAGCGATTTCCTCAAGAAAATTAGAAACATCAAGGGATTATTTCATGCAAAGAGGGACCAATAAAGGGCAAAAACAGTATGGACCTAAGAAGCAAAAGATATTAATAACTATATAAAAAAAGGTCTTAATGACTCAGACAACCACGATACTGTGATCACTAATCTAGAGCCAGACATCAAGTGGGCCTTAGGAAGCATTGCTATAAATAAAGCTAATGGAGGTAATAAAATTCTAGTTGAGGTAGTTAAAATCCTAAAGACGATGCTGATAAAGTGCTGCACTCAATATGCCAGCAAGTTTGGAAAGCTCAGCAGTGGCCACAGGACTGGAGAAGGCCAGTTTTCATTCTAATCCCAAAGAAGGGCAATGTCAAAGAATGTTCAAACTATAGCACAATTGCACTCATGTCACATGCTAACAAAGTAATGCTCATAATTCTCCAAGCTAGGCTTTAACAACATGTGAACCGAGAACTTCCAGATGTTCAAGCTGGTTTTAGAAAAGGCAGAGGAACCAGAGATCAAATTGCCAACATCCATTGGATCATCAAGAAAGCAAGAGAATTCCAGAAAAAAGAACATTTGCTTATGTTTCATTGACTACACTGAAGTCTTTGACTATGTGGATCACAGCAAAGTGTGGATAATTCTTAAAGAGGTGGGAATACCAGACCACATTACCTGCCTCCTTTGAAATCTGTATGCAGGTCAATAAGTAACACTTAGAACTAGTCATGGAACAACTGACTGGTTCAAAATTGGGAAAGGAGTATGGCAAGGTTGCATATTGTCACCCTGTTTATTTAAGTTATATGCAGAGTATATTATGCAAAATGCTGGACTGCATGAAGCACAAGCTGAATTAAGAATGCTGGAAGAAATACCAATAACCTCAGATATGCAGACAAAACCACCCTAGTGGCAGAATGCAAAGAGGAACTAAAAAGCCTCTTGATGAAAGTGAAATAGGAGAGTGAAAAAGCTGGCTGAAACCTCAACATTCAAAAAACGAAGATCGTGGCATCTGGTCCCATCACTTTATGGCATATAGATAGGAAAACAATGGAAACAGTGACAGATTTTATTTTCTTGGGCTCCAAAATCACTGCATGATTTTGCATGGTGACTGTAGCCATGAAATTAAAAGACTTTTGCTTCTTGGAAGAAAAGCTATGACAAACCTAGACAGCATATTAAAAAGCAGAGATATTACCTTGCTAACAAAGGTCCATATAGTCTATGCTATGGTTTTTCCAGTAGTCATGTAAGGATGTGGGTATCGGACCAGAAAGAAAGCTTGAGTGCTGAGGAATTGATACTTTGGAACTGTGGTGTTGGATAAGACTCTTGAGAGTCCCTTGGACTGTAAGGACATCAAACCAGTCAATCCTAAAGGAAGTCAATCCTGAATATCCATTGGAAGGATGGATGCTGAAGCTGAAACTCCAGTAATTTGGCCACCTGATGCGAAGAGCTGACTCATTAGAATAGACCCTGATATTGGGAAAGATTGAAGGCAGGAGGAAAAGGGGATGACAGAACATGAGGCGGTTGGATGGCATCACGGAATCAATGGACATGAGTTTGAGCAAGCTCCAGGAGATGGTGAAGGACAGGGAAGCCTGGCGTGTTGCAGTCCATGGGATTGCAAATAGTCAGAAATGACTGAGCAACCGAACACCACCACCAACAGAAGTTCCCTCAAGACTTTGTAACCATGCCCTCCCGTCTTTCCTCAGCAATACTTTCCCCAGTCTACTGCTGTGGACATGGACTCGCTTTTAACTTATTACATAGTACACATCCAACACATGGAAATTAAGTAAATCAATATTAAGCTCATGCTCCAACATGACTTTTTCCAAAGAGAATATTTTAGTTAATTTTTGATGTCAATGGCAAAATCATAATTATGACCTTTTGAATGTGTTCCTGTGGAGAAAAAAAAAAGAAAACAAGAGGGCTTCCCTCAATAGCAATAGAGATTTTGAATATTTCGTGAAGAGCAAGGAAACATTCATATTAATTTTTCATGAATTATATTTGAAATGACTTGGTTTGGACATTTGACTACATTTGTCCAATATTCTAGTAATGACCTATAACAGATGGCTTGGCTAACACAGGAGAGTTAAGAAAGCATGCTAACCCATTTTCACCTGTCCATTTAGAAGAAAATAGAATACAGCACCATAGTAAATAATAACTTCTCTAGTATGTATACACACACATTTATTAGATATTTTACTGATAAAAAGAATGTATAGCTAACAATTTACAAATAACTTATTCCATATTATATTTCATATAACCAACTGAATCTTACAGAATATTTTTATTTAATTGGCAAATGACAAATGAGTATACTTGCAACATACATGTTGCTGATATTTTCATTTATGTTAATAGAAAAAACAGAAGTAGGACACATTTCAGAACTTTACTCATTCATCAACAATGTAAGCACTTGTTTGTGATTGTGTTTAGTCACTGGCTTACAAAATTCCTGAATATTTAACAGGTTTTTAACACCTCTAGTACACCACTTCTCATAGAGTGTTGTACTCCTAAACAAAAGTCTGACCAATTGCCATTGAGTACTGTGAGAGTATTAATAGGAACTTTTGCCCTTTAGTAATTAATCATCTGTTTTTAATCAATCTTTGCTAAAGTTAGCTAATTTTCACCAGATTATAAAGTTCTATATCACTTGATTTAAAAAATTCAATGTTTTGCTATCATCCCTTTACATTAAAATATACTGATTAAAGGTAAAATATAAAAATCACATTTTGCTGATTTTCTGATAAAGAATTTAGAGCAGTACATGGACTAGCAGTTGTATTCAGGTTTTGTTTTTCTGAAGGGCCAAGAAAACAGTTATAGCAACCAGAGCTTCTGTTTTCCCTGACAAGTTTCCTCCTCATCCTCTTTTACTTTGTTTCTTTTTTCTTCTTCAGATAGAGATCTTCATAATATGGGACATCCTTAAAACACAGTTGTCTGTTACTGACATAATTTACTTTATTTGTTTATAATCTTTCTGAGTCTTTATAAAGATATAGCCTTTGCCTAAAAATTGCAGTTAAGTATGCATTCTTTCCAGTCCAGCTTGTTTTTAAATGTTTCCCAACTGCCTTTTAAGTTATTTTTTTCCCCCTGTTGGCTGCTGGTAGCCATGACAACAACCTGTGCTTAGACATTGTGAGTTCCTCTCCATCCAAGAGATTTGGAAAGCCTGGCAAGATGCCAGGGATATGTGTTGATTCAGATCTTTGAGAGGGTCCATTTAGCTATCCAGTCTTTGATCCAAATTGAGAGTACTTTGGTCTGTTTGCTTCCCCTCAGGCAAACTATCTTTCCTTTACTTGTTTCAAATTCTTGACTTGGATATTAGGTATTACTTCAAGTAACTGTTGAA